>NC_134354.1:125000266-125020266 GCF_048569485.1 Anomaloglossus baeobatrachus
TAACGAGATCGCTAGCGAGATCGCAGCTGAGTCACGGTTTCTGTGACGCAGTAGTGATCCCGTTAGCGATCTTGTTATGTGTGACACCTACCAGCGATCAGGCCCCTGCTGTGAGATCGCTAGTCGTTGCAGAATGGTCCAGGCCATTTTCTTCAAAGGCGATGTCCTGCTGGGCAGGACCCATCGCTGTGTTTGACACTGTGTGACAGGGTCACAGTGACTGCTGAGATCGTTATACAGGTCGTTATACAGGTCGCTACTGTGACCTGTATTGTTCCTACATCGCTGGTAAGATCTGACTGTGTGACATCTCACCTGCAACCTTTTAGCGACTTACCTGCGATCCCTATCAGGTCGTATAGTTTTCGGGATCGCAGGTAAGTCGTTGTGTCTGACTGGGCCTTTAGAAAAAGTGTTTCTAAAGACCTTTTATCATATGCTAATGAGCGCAGGGACTAGTCCCAAGGTTGTTAGTTCCTTCGCTCATTCCACCCACAGGGGCGCGCTAACATGCTATTCAATGTAGTATCATCAGCGGTGACACATGTACCTGGGTCTGCTGTCACTGCTGATCAGAAGTCCCAGCACTTCCAGTCATGCGCACTAGACCTCTCTGAAGCCAGGACACATACACCCAGCTTCATACTGTGCGTGAATGGAAGGGCCGGGCATCCTGATCAGAGGTGACGGTGAACACAGGAACACGCGTCTTCGCTGCATGGAATAGGATGTTAGTACTAACATGCTAAGAGGGCGGAATGTGTGCAGGAACTAACGCCCTTGCCACTAGTCCCCGCGCTCATTAGCATATCATAAGAATCTTTCGAAATACTTTTTCTAAAGATCTCTTTATCTATGCTACTAGCTACAGGAACGGTTAGGCAGGGATTAGCAATATATACCCAGAACTGCTCGTGGTTCAGGGTGCATATTGCACCTGAAAGTTTCCTTTTAAGATTGGCAGTTCGTATGCCAGTCTTGATGGTGGACATAAATGTGCAAAAGTCATTAATATGCTTGTGCCTCGCCAAAATGTTTAGTCTTTTGGTGTAAGTATCCATTCTGGTGTAAGAAATGAAGCCTCTTTTGACAAATTTGACATATGGGGGACGTCATGCTCTGCTCCTTTTTGCCTCCTCCTCAGCTCTTCCCCCTCTTTGCCTCCTCCTCAGCTCTGCCCCTCCTCTTTGCCTCCTCCTCAGCTCTGCCCCTCCTCTTTGCCTCCTCCTCAGCTCTGCCTCTCCTCTTTGCCTCCTCCTCAGCTCTGCCCCTCCTCTTTGCCTCCTCCTCAGCTCTGCCCCTCCTCTTTGCCTCCTCCTCAGCTCTGCCCCTCCTCTTTGCCTCCTCCTCAGCTCTGCCTCTCCTCTTTGCCTCCTCCTCAGCTCTGCCCCTCCTCTTTGCCTCCTCCTCAGCTCTGCCCCTCCTCTTTGCCTCCTCCTCAGCTCTGCCTCTCCTCTTTGCCTCCTCCTCAGCTCTGCCCCTCCTCTTTGCCTCCTCCTCAGCTCTGCCCCTCCTCTTTGCCTTCTCCTCAGCTCTGCCCCTCCTCTTTGCCTCCTCCTCAGCTCTGCCCCTCCTCTTTGCCTCCTCCTCAGCTCTGCCCCTCCTCTTTGCCTCCTCCTCAGCTCTGCCCCTCCTCTTTGCCTCCTCCTCAGCTCTGCCCCTCCTCTTTGCCTCCTCCTCAGCTCTGCCCCTCCTCTTTGCCTCCTCCTCAGCTCTGCCCCTCCTCTTTGCCTCCTCCTCAGCTCTGCCTCTCCTCTTTGCCTCCTCCTCAGCTCTGCCCCTCCTCTTTGCCTCCTCCTCAGCTCTGCCCCTCCTCTTTGCCTTCTCCTCAGCTCTGCCCCTCCTCTTTGCCTCCTCCTCAGCTCTGCCCCTCCTCTTTGCCTCCTCCTCAGCTCTGCCCCTCCTCTTTGCCTCCTCCTCAGCTCTGCCCCTCCTCTTTGCCTCCTCCTCAGCTCTGCCCCTCCTCTTTGCCTCCTCCTCAGCTCTGCCCCTCCTCTTTGCCTCCTCCTCAGCTCTGCCCCTCCTCTTTGCCTCCTCCTCAGCTCTGCCTCTCCTCTTTGCCTCCTCCTCAGCTCTGCCCCTCCTCTTTGCCTCCTCCTCAGCTCTGCCCCTCCTCTTTGCCTTCTCCTCAGCTCTGCCCCTCCTCTTTGCCTCCTCCTCAGCTCTGCCCCTCCTCTTTGCCTTCTCCTCAGCTCTGCCCCTCCTCTTTGCCTCCTCCTCAGCTCTGCCCCTCCTCTTTGCCTCCTCCTCAGCTCTGCCCCTCCTCTTTGCCTCCTCCTCAGCTCTGCCCCTCCTCTTTGCCTCCTCCTCAGCTCTGCCCCTCCTCTTTGCCTCCTCCTCAGCTCTGCCCCTCCTCTTTGCCTCCTCCTCAGCTCTTTCCACTGTGCCCAAAACTGGCGTGAAATCTCAAAGCTCGCAACATTTTTGTGACAATTTTCATTGTGCAAAATTTAGAGATTTTTCAAAGTGTTTTACTCCAGTTTTTTTGTGTAAACACTTTGATGAATAGCCTTAGTGTGATTTGTCATAGCAGAAATATCATTTTACAATAAAGATTGTAAAAAAATGCCCAAAAATGTGAAAAATAGATGTAACATGAATACTTGAGATGAAAACTTGAGTAACACACATTACTACATGTAACTTGAAATCTTCATTTTCTGATGATGACTTCCCTTTAATCCACCCCCAAAATATAAAAATTAAATAATCCTCGTTCTTTCATTTTAGCAATTGTTACAAGAGGACGTGAAGCCGTATCTGTATCGGTCGCCTCTTATGAATTTGCTTTTCGGGAACGAGTGACGTGTGCTTTCAGAATGGAGGTGACACCGTACCATCAGTTACTGAGGAGCTGGCACAAATGTGACAGCCAATCTGCCACACACAGTTGCCAACTTAATGCTCTTTTTTTTTTTTTTTTTTTCTGAACAACTTATTGAAAAATAATGAGCAGCTGAGTAATATACGTCCAGTGCCTAATGTACTGACAGAGACTCATTACCAGCCGTACAGTGATGATTGCAGTCACAGTGACCCAGTGAAGCATCGTCAGCCACAAACCAGTCACAGACACTGATAAAAAAAGGCTCCTCTTTTTACAGACTGTATGGGAATATACAGATGTTTGTCAACTTGGCCGCTGCAACATAATGCAAAAATCGCAATAAAATGTCTTAGGCTATGTGCACACAGTGCGTTTTTCGGGTGCGGTTTTGGGCTCAAAACTGCATGACATTGCTTCCCCAGCAAAGTCTATGGCTTTTCATTTTTGCTGTCCACACACAACTTTTTTTTTTTTTTTTTTTTTTAAGCTTCGTTTTTTTGAGCTTAAAAATGGTCATGTCAATTCTTTCCTGTGCTTTTCTGCGTTTTCCCCCCATGTAATGTATTGGAGAAACGCAGAGATCAAAAACGCGGTAAAAACGCATGCTTGTTTTTGCCGCGGGGGTGTTTTTGTGCATTTTTGCAGCCAAAAACGCAGCGTCAAAAAAATGCAGTGTGCGTACATAGCCTTAAACCTTCCCAATGTGATCTATATGTACATCACACGTCAGGTGCAGGTGTACGGGGGGGCTCAGGTATTGTGGCTGATCCAAAACCGGCGGGTTCCTTTTACCTCGGATGGTAACACTCACACAGATATGTGAATGCAGCCAAATACATGACCTCCTTTCTATATAACCAAGTGTATGATGCTTTGAAAACCTGCTAAACATACTTTTTTTTATTTTCTTACTGGTTCTCCTATTCACTATTGATCAAAATGGTCCATGGTTAGAATATTGCGCAGATATTGTGAGTTCAACTTTTGGTCAACAGTTATTGTTATCAGTTGGTCTGTTAGCATGATGATCTCATCTGGGCAAAAGGCCCACATGCTACAAGACCCTGGGAAGCCACAACACACACACACACACACACACACACACACACACACACACACAGTGTATATTACAAAAGTAAGTGCACCCCTCACATTTTTGTAAATATTTTATGATATCTTTTCATGGGACAACACTGAGGATGATGCAATGTAAAGTAGTCAGTGTACAGCTTGTATAAACAGTGTAAGTTTGGTGCCCTGTAAATAACCCCACACACAGCCATTAATGTCTAAACCGTTGACAACAAAAGTGAGTACACCCCTAAGGCCTAAGCCACACGGCGAGAAAATCTGTGCGAGTGGAGTGCGATAAAACATCGCATTCCACTCGGACCAATTCTAGCCTGTGTGTCAGCACACATGAGCGATTGTTTTCTCAGCCCTAATCGGACCGGAAAACAATCGCAGCATGCTGCGACTGTAATGCGAGAATCATTTTTCTCGCACCCATTAAAGTGAATGGGGCGAGCGAAAAATCGCACTGCACTCGCGATACTCCGGTGTACCGCGCATGCAGAGCGAGAATCGCAATAGCTGGCTACAGAGGAGAGAGGGAGAGAAATCCCTCCCTCCCCGCCACAGCTCTGGGCCGCCCCTCCTGAGAGCCGGCCCGCCCCCTGCAGCTGAGGTCCGCTCGCACAGTCGGACCGCAGTCGCAGGGACACTAGCATGATACTCGGCTCCTGCTGTGCTGCGAGCGCGAGCCGAGTGTCATGCGAGCATCGCACTAGTGCCCCGTGTGGCCCCGGCCTTAGTGAAATTGGCAAATTAGCCATTTTCCTGGTGTCATATGACTCAGTGTTACTAGGTCTCAGGTGTCAATAGGGAGCAGGTGTATAAATTTGTTATCACTTTCATACTGGTCACTGGAAGTTCAGTATGGCACCTCATGGCAAAGAATTCTCTGATCATCTAAATAAAAAAAAATTGTTAGTCTTCAAAGATGGCCTAGGCCAGGTGTCTCAAACTCAGCTGGGTTTATGGGCCGCATATAGAAAAAAAAATTGAGCGGGGCCGCATTCTTTGCAGGACAAAGTGACATTTTTAATGAATCCATGGTTTTGTTTTTTTTTCTATACATCTTTGGATCACTTATTTGAACATTTTTGCTTGTTAATTAGAACAAACCTGCACTTTTTTGTTTGGTTAAGTTTATATACAAAAAAAGCATTTTTAATGGCGCAAGAAAGCAAAATGTCATGCTTTTATTTTGAATGTTATCACCTTCTTGTAATATTGTTTTAAAATTAGCAGCATCATGTAGTAAACTTAGCCAACATATTGTAGTAATGTCCCCATCTGTGTGCCCTGTAGTAATGTTCCCCATCCTTATGGTATTGTGCCCATCCATGTAGTATTGTGCCCACCCTTGTGGTATTATGCCCTGTAGTATTGTGCCCATCTTTCTGCCCTGTAGTATTGTGCTCATCCTTGTAATATTGTGCCCTGTAGTATTGTGCTCATCCTTGTAATATTGTGCCCAGTAGTATTGTGCTCATCCTTGTGGTATTGTGCCCATCCTTGTAATATTGTTCCCAGTAGTATTGTGCTCATCCTTGTGGTATTGTGCCCATCCTTGTAATATTGTTCCCAGTAGTATTGTACCCATCCTTGTAGTATTGTGCCCAGTAGTATTATGCTCATCCTTGTGGTATTGTGCCCATCCTTGTAATATTGTGCCCAGTAGTATTGTGCTCATCCTTGTGGTATTGTGCCCATCCTTGTAATATTGTTCCCAGTAGTATTGTACCCATCCTTGTAGTATTGTGCCCAGTAGTATTGTGCTTATCCTTGTAATATTGTGCCCAGTAGTATTGTGCACATTCTTGTGAAATTGTACCCATCTTTGTAATATTTTGCCCAGTAGTATTGTGCCCATCCTTGTAGTATTGTTCCCTGTAGTATTGTGCCCATCCTTGTAGCATTGTTCCCTGTAGTATTGTGCCCATCTTTGTAGTATTGTTCCCTGTAGTATTGTGCCCATCCTTGTAGTATTGTGCTCATCCTTGTGTCCCTGCAGTATTGTGTCCTGCAGTATCGTGTCCTGCAGTATTGTGCCCATCCTTGTAGTATTGTGCCCAGTAGTGTTGTGCTCATCCTAGTAGCATTGTGCTCAGTAGTATTGTGCCCATTCTTGTGGAATTGTGCCCATCCTTGTAGTATTGTGCCCAGTAGTATTGTACCCATCCTTGTAGTATTGTGCCCAGTAGTATTGTACCCATCCTTGTAGTATAGTGCCCAGTAGTATTGTGCCCATCCTTGTAGTATTGTGCCCAGTAGTATTGTGCCCATCCTTGTAGTATTGTGCCCATCCTTGTAGTATTGTTCCCTGTAGTATTGTGCCCATCCTTGTAGTATTGTGCTCATCCTTGTGTCTCTGCAGTATTATGCTCATCCTTGTGTTATTGTGGCCATCCTTTAGTAATACACACAAAAAAAAATTCTCGCCTTTCCTCCGTTCCCTGTGTGCCCACGATCAGTGTTTGCAGCTTTTTGAATGCAGCATGTTCCAGCTGCGTCCAAAACGCTGCGATGTACTGTACAAGCATAGTGAATGAGATTTCTAAAATCCCATGCCCACTGTGCTTGTGCGGCCAGCAGTGAAAACTGACCTGTGGTGCGGCTTGCAGAGGCCACAACATGTGAATTTATGCTGCGGAGTCGCATGCCCTCCCTAGGGAGAACACCGCAAGGAGACCGCAGCACCCCGAACCCTGATCACGGGCAGTTGCGGTCTCCTAAGGAGTAGACTTGTGGCCCCGCAGGTCAGGACCCGCAGAGTCCAGGATGCAGCGGGTCCTGATTGTGAGCACGTACCTGCTTTTTGCGGGCCCGTGACGATCGCCACATCACTTCCTTGCTTGGCGGGCAGCAGCCATTGATATAGTGCAGACAGCTCCTCTGTGCGGCACCGCAAATGATTCAATTGTAGTAAAGTCCTGCCGGCGCCGACCCTGGGCAAAGAGCTGCGTTTGTCATGGGGTCTGAGGGCCGCAAAAAAGCCTCCTCAGGGGCCACATGCGGCCTGCGGGCCGCGTGTTTGAGACCTCTGGCCTAGGCTATAAGAGCACCCAGAAACTGAGCTGCAGCACAGTGGCCAAGACCTTACAAAGGTTTAACAACACAGGTTATGAGTGCTGCCGGCTGTGATGAGCTACAGGTCATTGAGACCATAAATGCAGAGCATGATCCCCTTCCCTTTTGTAAACTGGGCCTCAGGGCAGTATTCCAACATGACCACCCCAAACACACTTCCAAGTTGACCATTGCCTTGGTAAAGAAACTGAGGGTAAAGGTGCTGGACTGGCCAAGGATGTCTCCAGACCTAAATCTTATTGGTTATCTACAGGGTATCTTCAAAGAGAAGGCTTGTTGTGTCGTCATGGAGGATGGAAGAGGATCCAGCGGCTCCTGTGAAACTCTAGTGATCTTCATGTCCAAGAGAGTAAAGCAGTGCTTGAAATTAATGGTGACCACACAAAATACTGACACTGCTCACAATTTGGCCATTTTCACTTAGCGGTGTACTCACTTTTGTTGCCAGCAGTTTAAATAATATTGTCTGTCGCGTTATTTAGGTGCGCAGCACATTTACACTGTTATACAAGCTGTACACTGACTACTGTACATTGTATCCAAGTGTCATCTTCATTGTTGTCCCATGAAATGAGGGGTGTATCCACTCTTGTGATTATGTGTGTGTATGTGTGTAATATATATACTATATAAATATATATTTATAGTATATATGTAACAACTATACTGTATGTGTATATATATATATATATATATATATATATATATATATATATATATATATATATATATATATATATATATATATAAAATGTGTATGTATTTAATATATATACTATATAAATATATATTTATAGTATATGTAACATATATACTGTATAAATATATATTTATAGTATATATGTAGCATATACTATATATATATATATATATATATATATATATATATATATATATTTTACTGTATAAATATATAAAATGTGTATATACAGTATAAATATATAAGATATGTGTATGTGTGTGTGTATATATATGTGTGTGTGTATATATATATATATATATATATATATGTGTAATATATATAATATACTGTATAAATATATAGATAAAAAATATACAATATAAAATATAAATAAAACATTATATATATATATATATATATATATACATATATATATATATATATATATATAATATAAAATATAATCATATGTATATTTTTTATAATAAGAAATGTATATACTATACAGCTTGAATTGACACCGAAAGTCTGTGCCTTAGTTACTATTATTTTTATCCTATTGATATCATACCCATATATTCCCCTTTTCCATAATGACACATGATTGCTGTGTTCCTCCTACAGAGGTTACATATAGAGCAGCCCCCTTGGTTTAATGCGCTTTGCATGGAAAATGCTGTTTTGATAAAGAATAAAGGCAATGTTGAGAACAGGGAAAATAGAGTGTTTTTTTTTCTATACTCCGGGATTCTTTGTGCATTAACACATCCAGAGAGTTGATGAATATATGGAAAAATGGATTTGTGCTTTTACACTGCGTCTACAATGTGACAATAAATCCACTTTTTTCCTTTTAAAATGTCTAGCGGTATGATTTATGATTGCTAACGTATTACTGAATTCATAGTAGGTGTTTTAGTTGGCAACGACAGAATCGGGAGATTTTGTAAACCTTTTAGTACCCTGCTTTTTTCTTGTGTCTGTAGTTCAGAGTGAAATGTATGAAAAGAAATGTTTTCTGTCAGATATATCCACCTTTAACTCTTCACACTGCGGTTTCTTGATGGTCTCGCAATGTTACATGCTGTATATTGTATGGAACGCTGGGACATGTTACTGGTTCGGGTACAGAGCCGCCGCTGCCTTCATGTTCCTCCCTTTCTAAATCGGATTTAATGGGGCATTACAGAATAAAAAGTGGCCAAAACTATAAATATATTTTGCACCAAAACTAAACAAAGTTTCAAAAGGTAGAGATGAATAGAAAGAAAACCAAAATGTTCCCATAATAGCTGCCGCTACTGGGTTCGGTGAGTCAGCCATACTTTATACTTGCCCTGCTCCTTACACAGAGGTCCTTGCCAACCCCATGTCTGCAGGGTGGGACCTCACTTATGTGTATGGGGGTCTGCTGCTACTCCAATGTGCTAAATATCAGATGGATGGGGCAAATATGGAGTAGTTTAATTAAAAAAAAAAAAAAATGAGAAATTGTGAAATTTGTTTTTTTATTTTTGCTTGTCCCCCAGACTGTAATTATATTTAAGTTGGAAGTTATATTCCTGATTGGGGGGTCCCATCTCCCCTTGACCAATTCCCACACTGCTGCTTTATCTGATCTTAAAGGGAACCTGTCACCAGATTTGGGGCCTATAAGCTGCGGCCACCACCACTGGGCTCTTATATACAGCATTCTAAGATGCTGTATATAAGAGCCCAGGCCACTGTGTAGAGCGTAAAAATCACTTGATAATACTCCCCTAAACGGTCGGTGCGGTGTAGACTGGTGGGATGGGTGTGTCCGTTCTTCGGTACCATCTCCTCCTGTTTGGGCCATCTTTGTCCTTCTTCTGAAGCCTTTGTGCATGAGGCGTCCTACGTTATGTACACGAGCTGTCATTGAGGTCTCGCGCATGCGCACTTCAATACTTTGATCTGCCCTGCTCACACTGCTTACATTGGGCTCCCACTAAAGCTGATCACTTGGTATTCCCAGCGTCGGACCCTCACCGATATGATACTAATCATCTATCCTAAGGGTGGGTTGTAAATATCATAAGCCTGGAAATCCCCCTTTAAGCCAAAAATGGACTAAACCTATCCAAACCTTTGTTCCCATGTGATGTAAGTGCCTGAGGTGTCTGGTAGCAGATTATTTCCTGCTCCTGACTGCCATAAATAGACTTGATGGAAATGTTATGGTGGGTTTGGGTGAAATACAGCCATGGTCGAAAGTGTTGACACTCTTGAAATTGTTGCAATAAATGAAGCATTTTTCCCCCAAAAATTATTGAAATTGTACATTTTATTTTACACATTTATTTCCTTTTTGTGTATTGGAACATCACAAAAAAAAGAAAAGGCAAATTGGACATAATTTCACACAAACCTCCAAAAATGAGCCAGACAAAATTATTGGCACCTTCAACTTTATGGTTGCGCATCCTTTGGAATAAATAACTGCAATCTATCGCTTCCTATAACCATCAACAAGCTTCTTAGACTTCTCAACTGGAATTTTGGACTTTTTTTTTTTTTTTTGTAAATTTCTCCCAGGTCTCTCATATTTGAAGGGCATCTTCTCACAACAGGAATTTTAAAATCTCTCCTCAGGTGTTCAGTGGGATTTAGATCCGGACTCATTGCTGCCATTTCAGAACTCTCCAGCACTTTGTTTCCATCCATTTCTGGGGACTTCTTGAAGTATGTTTGGGGTTATTTTCCTGCTGGAAGTTCCATGACCTAGGACACAAACGCCGCTTTCTGACACTGGACATTACTTTGCGACTCAAAATCCTTTCGTAATCTTCAAATTTCATGATGCTTTGCACACAGTCAAGGGACCCAATGCCAGAGGAAGCAAAACAACCACAAAACAATTTGAACCTCCACCATACTTGACTGTCGGTATTGTGCTCTTTTCTCTGTAGGCCTCGTTTTGTTTTCCATCATCTGTTCACAAGACAATGTCCTAAAAGTGTTTTGGCTTATTCAGATACCGTACATTTTGGTAAACTGCAGTCTACCTTTTTTATATGTCTGTCAGCAGTGGGGTCCTCCTGGGACTCCTGCCATAGCGTTTCATTCAAATGTGGACGGATAGTTCATAATGACAATAATGAATTTTTTTAATCGTGATTGGGATATCATCTGGACTATCCTGCGTTGCAACCTTTTATCAGATTTTCTCTCCTGTCCACATCTAGGAAGATTAGCTACAGTGCCATGGATTGTATATTTCTTGATTTTTGTTGTGCACCGTGGACAAAGGAACATAAAGCTCTCTGGAAATGGACTTGTAACCATGAGGTTCTTGATATTTTTCAACAATTTTTGGTTCTCAAGTCCTCAGACATTTCTCTTCTCCTTTTTCTTTGTATTTCAACATTTTATCGGTTTTAACACAATCAAAAAGAAATGAGACAAGATTACAGTTTGAGTACATCTTATTTGTAATGGTTAAGCATCAACATAAGAGAAAAGTTCATGTGAGTACTCATTACAACATCCGTCAAAGAAAACCAGAAAATTGAGCCCAATAAGAATAGATAGAGAAAAGAATCTGAATGGGGACAAAGACAGAAACCAAAGCAAAGACCATAGGGACTCTAATCCCTTTTTCTGTTCTCCATGTTTTGTGTGGCACACAGAGACACAATGCAAAGATTGATCAACTTCTCCCCTTTTTATCTAGTTTCAGGTGTGATTTTCATATTGCCCACCTGTTACTTGCCACACGTGAGTTTGAACATTTATCAAATGCTTGAAACAAAGTTGTTCACCTACAATTTTGGAAAGGTGCCAACAATTTTATCCAGCCCATTTTGTGTGGAATTATGTCTGATTTTTTTTTTTGTTTGTGTTGTTCCAATGTACACAAAGGTAATGAACGTGTAATTGTAATAAATGTTTTTTGATAAATACTTCATTTTCTGAAACCATTTCACGGGTGCCAACACTGTAGCTGTTTTCACTATTGCTCGTGTATAAACAGCACAGGCTTGATTAAAAATTAAAACTTGCTTCCTCCCCTTGAAGTGGTGATATAGTAGTGATTGTCATTTTGTTTCTATCATACAAAACATGGATAACCAGTATTATGATTTTACAGGCACATGTCTGTGCCAAAGTCGGTGACTATTGCCCTCATTTATCAAAACTGTCAAACAAAAAAACGGCTTTTTGTACTCCTGGCAACCAATCACAGGGCACGTTCCATATTTTCTGACTAGTATGAGCCATAAAAGCTGAGTTCTGATTGGTTGCTGTGGATGAAACACCCCCCCCCCCTTTTTTTTTTTTTTTGTCCAGATAATTCCGATAATTGACTGCTTTTCAAAGTTTTAAAAAAAAACATAAAAAATAAAATGTAATAACGAAATCGCTCTTCAGTTCTCCTTTAGACGAACATTAACCTTATTATACATTGCTTTCTCTAAATGGTACCATTTGTTCTCTGTAAATGACGTACCGCAGTCTCTTTGTTTTCTTATTAATGTGACCGCTGCAAGTAATTTCTAAATGGTGAAATATATGAGATGAATCTAGATTTTGAGCTTTTCTTCATCAGTTGCTCTCTTGCTAAGTTCCTAATTGCTTATAATTACTGTATCGTACATGAGTAGGCGTAATTTTCTGGTAAACTAACCATTCTGTTCAGACTCATTATACACAGCTCCAGCCGCTTATAATCAGATTCTGACGTGGCTCATCAAAGTTCAACAGGGATAATTTTGCTTTAGTTAACAGTAAATGCACACGGGCTAATCCTTTCCATCAATTTTATGTGCGGCGCGGAGGATCCAGAATAAACCAAAGTGTTTAAAATGTCGGCATCGTTCACTTTATCCACCCATTGGACGGCAATATTGGAGGAAAACCTTTAAACGTGCAGATTTAAGATACAACTGTGTCACGGGTAACAGACAGTCATATGGTTTCTGGCTATAGAAGGTCACAGTGTTTGGCTGTGCAAAATGCTTCTATTGTTTCTTCTGTCAGTATTTATAGCTTTCCTGCTGGATTAATCTCTCCCCCTTTTGGACCCAGCAGGAGCTTGCCTTCCACCCAGCTGATAACCATCAGTATTCTCTTGGTGCTTAAATACCTATCTTCTCTGGACTGGTGCTGTTGATATTATTCAGTTCATTCTAGCTCTGGTTGTAAGCAGGTGGCTTGCTCTCATCTGTAGTATCCTTGCTGAACTCTTTATTGTGTCATCTGTGGATAAGTAGCTCATGCTTTTTCCCACCGTGTGTCCCCATGTCACTTCATTTAGCATTTAGTAGTTGATGATGAGCTCGTCCCACCCGTTCCCTATTTAGGGTCCAGCACTAGGGATACCTAGGGTCAGGTATCCGGCTCGGCACATAGGTGCAAAACCGATCTAGGGTGGTAAGGGACCCCAGGGACTGGCTGTAGGTTTGGTCAGGGGTCACCATCTCACCCATCCTTAGAAGCAGGGGTCCCCTTACCTTACCTTTTGTGGCTTGCTTGGTACGTCCTTGTACCTAGTGTGAAACCGGGGTCTGCAATGCGTGTGATCGATTTCAGATTCCAACCGGTCTATAAATCCATTGATCTGTTGTCTTGCGTCGTTTTATAAACATTTTCGGTAATTGGTGCCAGGTACACCCTGATCAGACCTTGAGAACTGGAATTATAGATCGTTTGCTCTTCCAAGTTTTAATAGTTTATTTTTATTAAAGAACACCTCATACTCTTCATGCTGCTTCTATCACTAAATGTCAGGTCTGACTGTGGAGATGTGTAGTTGAGGTGTTCTACATGTACACATGCTCACCTTATAGGCACGTGGGCATTTTCTGCATTGGAGTGTGCTGTCATTACATGCGATGTGCTATTCATACAGCCTCTACCAAGTGAAGACTCCTCTCACAGGACACATTAAAGCTACGTCTATATTGCAGTTTTTGCACCCATTTAAGGTCCAGTCACACTAAACAACTTACCATCGATCCCAACAACGATAGGGATCGCTGGTAAGTTGCTAGGAGGTTGCTGGTGAGATGTCACACTGCGACGCTCCAGAGATCCCACCAGCAACCTGACCTGGCAGCGATCGCTGGAGCGTCGCTACACGAGTTGCTGGTGAGCTCACCAGCAACCAGTGACCAGCCCCCAGCGCCGCGTGGAAGATGCTGCGCTTGGTAACTAAGGTAAATATCGGGTAACCAACCCGATATTACATTGGTTACCAGCAGCTACACGTGCAGAGAGCAGGGAGCAGCGCACACTGAGCGCTGGCTCCCTGCTCTCCTAGCTACAGCACACATCGGGTTAATTAACCCTATGTGTCCTGCAGCTACATGTGCACAGAGCAGGAGCCGGCACTGACAGTGAGAGCGGCGGAGGCTGGTAACAAAGGTAAATATCGGGTAACCAAGGACAGGGCTTCTTGGTTACCCGATGTTTACATTGGTTACCAGCCTCCGCAGAAGCCGGCTCCTGCTGCCTGCACATTTAGCTGTTGCTGTCTCGCTGTCACACACAGCGATCTGTGCTTCACAGCGGGACAGCAACAACTAAAAAATGGCCCAGGACATTCAGCAACAACCAACGACCTCACAGCAGGGGCCAGGTTGTTGCTGGATGTCACACACAGCGACATCGCTAGCAACGTCACAAAAGTTGTTCGTTAGCAGCGATGTTGCTTAGTGTGACGGGGCCTTTAGTGTATGCACCTGATTTAACTGATATACTGTAAGCTTTTTATGACTAACCCATTAGACAGATGATGTTATTATAGTCTGCAGGTGACGCATGCCACTGGTAGGCAGCTTTGTAACATAACTGTCACCCATAGATTATAATGGCATTTTTTAAACAAATACGTCGTTAAATTTTAGTGCGCCAGAGCCGTAAAAAAAACCACCTAAAACATTCTCCTTTGTAATTTACTTGCTTCCAGCGAGGTTGGCCACTACTTTTTTTTGTATTGATGGCCTATCCGTAGAATAGTATATACAAATATACAGATTGATATGGTGCTGGAGTAGGGATCCAGTTTGTAATTATTGAGAGAGAAGAACTCTGCGATCAAAGTAATGCGGTGAATAAATGAAAATTGAATATGGCATTCCAATTACAAAGAAATAATTTCATCTTGGTCCCGTATTCCAGACATAACAGATTGCCATGGAGGGAGAGGTTCCAGGACACGAGCGCAGTGGTGGAGCGACCCAGGCAATCCGTTATGTTCTGACGAAGGTCCGGAATGAGGGACCGAAACGTTAATTAATAATTTGTAATTGGATTGCTATATTAAATTTTCGTTTATTCTCGGCATTACTTCTGAGTGCCGAGATCTTCTTTCTGTAGAATAGACCATCAGTATGTGATTAGTTGGAGTCCGTCACTTAGCGCCCCAGCCGATTTAAGATGCTACCAGCGCAAGTGATGGTCGGAAGCACTCGGGTGCTGCTGGAACAAGGTAGTGGCCATGGCCAGCTACTACTAAATGAATTGGGAGGGTGATCTGTAGTAGCCGCCTGTGGCCACTATAAGGTTGACAGAGCTGCTGTGTTCTGGTAGCATTTGAGAACTTCCGGCCACCAATAAGCTCAGTAATAACAACTAATCTTTGGAGATTTGCCAAGTTTCGTATCTCCGCTAATTAGTTATTGATGGCCTAGCGAAAAGATAGGTGATCAATAAAAGTAGTGGCCAACTCCTTTAAAAATCATCTCTCTTCTCAATAACATAGGGAAAGATTCCTCATCTAGCACCATCGGCGAGTGCACAGATTGGGCCAGTGACGTGATTATGCCGCTGGTCTGAGCTGTCAATCATGCAGGAGTGATCCACCCCCCCAGAAAGCAGGCTGATGAAAGTTGCGTTTCTACAAGTGACGAGCCATCCCCCGCTAGTCCGTGTTCTGTAGACTCCGATGTGTATTATGTATATTTTTATAACGCCATTCCTGCTGATGTTATGTAATGTCTGGGTGACGTAACGCCATGTATAATTATAGTGAGTGTGGCGCGCTGCCCTCCAGGAGGGTGGGGTTTCATAGATTTTTCTCAATGCAGATGAATGTCTCCTCCACTATATGCAGAGGACATTACTCAACTCCGAGAGCGATCAGGTATTAATCCTGTAATTAACTTACATGACAGCTTGTCTGTGTAATTTAACACCTCGGCTGCAAAGCGATTAATGTATTTATTTCTTCCCTAGAAGTCTGCATTTTTATTTTAATTTTTTTTTTTATTAAATCTTTTTAATTGTTCTTTTATGAGTTGGAAATTCATAAATATTTTTTCTTGTGAAAATCTAAACTTAAATGGGTTACAGAAATAGCACATCGGATAGGGGATGACTTTCATACCTGAGAATAACTCATGACCAATAGACAACACCAGAAGTGTCTTACCTGGGCCAAGGAGAAAAAGAACTGGACTGTCCTCAGTGGCCCAAGGTGTTGTTTTCAGATGAAAGTAAATTTTGCATTTCATTTGGAAATCGCGGTCCCAGAGTCTGGAGGAAGAGTGGAGAGGCCACAATCCAAGCTACTTTAGGTCTTTTTAGAGCACTTCATGCTTCTTTCTGCCGACCAAGCTTTTTGGAAATGGAAATTTCATTTTCAAGCAGGACTTGGCACCTGTCCACACTGACAAAAGTACCAATACCTGGTTTAATAACCACAGTATCACTGTTCCTGATTGGCCAGCAAACTCACCTGATCTTATCCCAATAGAGAATCTATGGGATATCATCAGGAGGAAGATTAGCAACATCAGACCCAACAATGCAGACGAGCTGAAGGCTGCTATCAAAGCAACCTGGGCTTCCATAACACCTCAACAGTGCCACAGGCTGATCACCTCCATGCCATGTCAAATTTATGGTTCGATTTGAGGTCTATGTGATCCAGGATGCTGATGCTTTCAGTAACTAATCTATCATCACAGAGTGGACATTGTGAGAAGTATCTCAAGTAGAGCAGTTTCACGTCTGACATTCATGGCTCAAGTATGGACCACAATGTCTGGACTGGGCCACAAGTCTTCTTACCTAAGCTCAATCGTCTTCTCGACATATTTGAGGTTCTTGAGTTCAGATCAAGAAAACCTAGGCCAGACCAGACCTCACGGTCTGTATTCGGATCTTCAATTTTCGACTTATAACCGGCCTTAAATTGAGAAGGGATGTGGAGCAGAGACGGCCATCAGGAAGGGGGCCCTCATGAGCTTGTAACGCTGTTGTTGAGCACTTGGCTAGAAAAGGAACATACTGATGCTGTGAAGCAAAATGGGGAAAAAAGGTTTAATGAAGATTTCTTAGAAAAGTTAGTTAACCTTTGCATTTGGGAAGAAAATGATCAGTAAAAAAAGTGTGATGGTATATGGCCTTTATAAGTTATTTTTGGTTTTTGCCACTGGTAGTAAGATCACATTATTCACAATAGCTCGGTTATCTTTAGTGGATAAATATATTAGTGTATATATAAGAACTGTGGTAGTGCTGGAGTCAGGAATCTGTCCAACGCTACGTGTGTAATCCTACCCGTGAACCGAATCCTATTACTGTTAACCCTTTTATCAGCAGACTTTTCATTGGTCAGAACCACTCATTTATAGTACATATAGTGCCATATGATCTTTTGTTAATGTTGGTGAGATAATATAGATAATTGTTGTCTATGGGCAGCTAATATTGGTGGGCTCATTATAGAGCTCACAGCAAAAAGGAAGCCATATTTACTAATACCAATACCAGATCACAATACTTACACACTACAGGATGCAATAGGCCCCATGTGCACTACATATACCTGTGTGACTGATGCCCTATATAAGCCTTATCTGTGTACATTTATAATACTAGTTAACCTCCCCCTCAATGAATAGCAGGCATGTGAAGCATTGTTTCATCAGTATTTTGCCCTTGTGCTGCCTCAGTTTTTATCTGCTGCATCCTGTAGTGCAGGGGTGAGGAACCTATGGCTCGCGAGCCAGATGTGGCTCTCTTGATGGCTGCATCTGGCTCGCAGACAAATCTTTAATAAAAAAATAAATAAATAAAAAAAAAACATTTTCCGGTTTGTAAGATACACTCCCCCCCTCCCCAGACTGGGGGAAAAGTGAAGGTGCATCTTGGAGCATATGGCTTACCAGGGTGGCAGTAGTGGTGCAGGGGCGGCGATACTGCATGCTCGTGCTGCTTTGAATCTCCCGATGTTAATGAGATCGACTTCAAGAAAATGGCCGCGGAGGAGGTGCGTGCGCAGATAGGAGTCCACAGCCATTTTATTGAAATCCGTCGCATCGATCTGCACACGCACCGCTGCCATTTTCTTGAAGTCGATCTCGTCAACTGTGGGAGATTCAAAGCAGCCAGCCGGGAGATCAATGGCGCCCACCGCCGTGACACCTCACGAGCCCTCAACATTATTACCGTCCCACCGGAAAGTGACTCTCCCTTGAGGTGCAACACGCCCTCCTCTGTGCCCACAGCATCGCCTACCCTGCCTCCTGGGACCTTCTGAACCGCTCCACCACCGCCGCTCGCCCCTGGTGAGTATGGCCCTCACATAATTACATTTTTAAAATATGTGGTGTTTATGACTCTCTCAACCAAAAAGGTTCCCGACCCCTGCTGTAGTGCCTTAGTGTTGTGACTTGGTGTTGGCAAATATTGTTGCCTTTTTTTCTGTGATGTTTTTTGAGTTTCATGTCCTTTTGGGTGAGTTGCTCATTATAAAGCTCCTTACTGTAAATTTCCAGGCAATATTTCATCTGTTGGATCAGCGCCTTTGTGCCTTTTTTTAATTGTTTACTAATGCTTCAGGTGCTCTTT
Source organism: Anomaloglossus baeobatrachus (assembly GCF_048569485.1). Taxonomy (NCBI): domain Eukaryota; kingdom Metazoa; phylum Chordata; class Amphibia; order Anura; family Aromobatidae; genus Anomaloglossus; species Anomaloglossus baeobatrachus. The sequence goes on from NC_134354.1 coordinate 125,018,752, forward strand.
TGGTATATCCATCCCTGTATAGATGTACAATGGTGGGATAACAGGACACTAGACCCCTTCTGAATACAGGTGTACAATGCACTGTGCTATGTAAATGCCGAGGACATATATGTCTACACTGTTGTCGGGAGCCGGTGGTTACATTGTCCGGAGTATACAGAGACTCATCGCTGTGGCGTCAGGCTGGCACATATACTTCATTACTTCGTGTGGGGTGACATTTTTGGGCTGTTTAGATTCTCCCATTTTCCCATGTACCATTTTTAGCGTCCCTCCACTTCTCGCTCTCGTCCCGCTGACACTTTTATTTGCCTGTTCACATTCTCCTGAACAGCCACAATAAATACTGCAAGATTAAAACACATCAAGTTGCCAAGTAAAGTGTGGAGCACGTTTGGAGAAAGCAACTTTCTTCTGTGTTTATTAGCTAGAATGTCATCATCGATAATGTATCTGTAATTTGTACATTAATTGTAGATGTGCGCTTTAACAAACTGCACTTTAATGGGTCATTGACTTCAATTACGTTGTCTCATATAGAATGAAGACTTAAAATTCTCATTATATGCGAAGGTTGGACATGAAAATGTTGTGTTAATGCCAGACACATGTATGACGTGTAGTTTCCAGATGAAATATTGTGTGCCGCAGAAACCATAGTTATGGCCATGCAAAGCAATCTCAAAGGGAATCTGTCAGCCGGGTTTTACTATGTAAGCTGAGGACAGCTTGCTGTAAGAGTTGAAAAACAAAAAGCAACTGTGCTTCTCTTATCAGGGTGTGTGCTATTATTGCCATTAGAGGACTAGAAATTCATGTGCAAGCCAGTCCGGCATACCCCCTGCTCTGATTGACACCTCACGGTCCGTGCACAATCTCTATTGAGAGCCTGGTGTGGTTGAGACAGCTTTACTCCTGAATCTAAATTCTTTCAAAAGAGCTGCACCCAGTAATCTAAGTGATACACTGTTGGATTCAGAATCTCCTTGCCTACATGAAGTTGATCTCAGATGAGGTAGCAAAAACCTGCTGACAGATTCCCTTTTAATGGTGAAGTGCTTTTGCATCCATACCTCTAATTTTTGCTCTATGTTGAGGATGACCCTATTCACATGAGGCAGATTTCTGCAACTAAAAAAAAATCCAAGCCAACTGAATGGGATTGTTTTGCCATTATTCAAATTGATATCTGCAAGTCCAATTTAGGCTATGTTCTGAATTTTTTTTTTTTTTTTATTGGTGTTATGCAAATCTGTGCTAATAAAAACTGCTTTATACAGTACCAGCAGAACCTTTGCAAAACCAGATATCTCATGCACACACATTTGCTTTTGAAAGAAGCAGCATGTCCATTCTTTCATCATTTACTGCTTTTATTTCACCATTCAAAAAGCCACGATAGTGCGCAACTGCGTTTTTGGTGAATTAAATTAAACGTTGTTTAAATGTACTGTAGACAAATGACAAAAGAAAACCCAGCTTTTATTTTATTGCCATGAGATCAGGTTTTGCTTT
>NC_134354.1:125025266-125125266 GCF_048569485.1 Anomaloglossus baeobatrachus
ACAGGCTAGTCAGTGGTCATTTAGACCACTTTCACACCGCATTCCTCTCCCCGTTCAGTGGTCCCGTCAGGAATCCCTGAACGTCAGATTTCGGATGAAAGTGCCGACTGGGCCATTGACTATAATGATGCAGATGGAGTCACCTTGTACTCTGTCGTGCACCATTTTCGCGAGTATACACTTACTGGAGGCGGACACCCAGATGCAGTCTACTACGTCTGAGTGTCAGCCTCCAATAGGCGTATACTCCAGAAAATGGTGCACGACAGAGCACACAGCAACTCCGTCTGCACCATTATAGTCAATAGCCCCGTTGGCGCATATGTCTGAAACACGTTTTGCGTGGGGGGGGGGTTTGGATGGAAGCCCCAACGAGACCACTGAACGGGGAGAGGCACGCACTGTGAAAGCGGCCTTACTGGTTTGTGCACAGGACGATTGTTAACATGATTGTTCTGTGCTGTAGAATGTCATGTTATCTGCAGTACAATATCTTGTTTCCCGCTCGCCATAATTTTAACCAAGCTTTAAAAATCATTGCACCCGACAAACAAGCAATTTTGCAGACCTGCTTAGGCTGCTTTCACACCTCCGGTGTTTGCTATGCGGCACAATCCGGCACTTTGCAGGAAAATCGCAACCGTTTTTTTTTGCTGCCGGTTGCGATTTTCCTGCATAGACTTTAATTAGTGCCGCATTGTGCTGCATGGCCTTGCGTTCCGTCCGTTTTTTGCCGCATGCGGCAGATTTAGCCGATGCGGCGGCCGAATGGAACGTTGCCTGGCACGTTTTTTCGTGCGGCAAAAAAAAACCGCATCGCGCCGCATTCGGCTGATGCGGCACATTTTTCAATGCATGCCTATGGCGGCCGGATGCGGCGCGATGCGGCAATAACCGCATCCGGCCGCCACATGCGGTTTTTGCCACTGCGCATGCTCAGTAGCATGCCGCAAGCGGCAAAAACCGGACTGGCCGCAAAGGAAAAACTTATGCAAAGGATGCGGTGTTTTCACCGCATCCGTTGCATAGCTTGCACAGCCGGATTGAGCCGCAGAGCTTAAGCCGGATGTGTGAAAGCAGCCTTAGACTCCCTGAGACACAGAGCATTCCTAGAACTGCTCATTCCTCAATTATTGGCTCGTCTAAAGGAGTCATTAGATGGTTGGTCAATCCTGACAAATTTGGTGTTTTAGCGAACAGTTATCTAATGTGTATGATCACCTTCACTCATCAACAGCTTTTATAGAATTGGCTGAAAACCAAACTGTTCTCCTGTTCCTATATAGTAACGATAAGGCTGTGTTCACACACTGCTATTAATGCTGTGGGGTTTTTTTTCTGCAGCCAAAACTTGCTCTCTTGGCAGTAAAACAAAAGCTGCTTATAAAAATCAGATTTTGCTGCATTTTTTATGTACATTATGTGTTTTTTTTTCTATAGTACATGCTTAATAATGTTAGTTTCATCCATAAAAAAGCATCAAAAGCGCAGCAGTTGCGAGTTTTGCATTTACTCATTACTTTCTATCTTGAAAAAATCATTTAATGAATCGACATGCTGCAGTTTTCATATATGCAGCAATTTTTCCAATTCATTCAAGAAATAAAAAACAATTGTGTGTATAAGGCTATGTGCGCACTAGAAATGTGATTTTACTCAAGAAAATTTCTTGAGAAACTTCTGTGGTTAAAAAACGCACCAAAATCGCGGTAAAAACGCATGCGTTTTTGCCGCGTTTTTTCCGCAGGTTGGTCCCTCCGGTTTTTTTATGCTGTAACTGCAATAAATAATATAGATAATAGATAATCGATAGATAGACAGAGAATGGATAGAGGGAAAGATGGATAGATGAATAGATAGATAGATGAGAAAGACCTATATAATGTCACACCTCCCTGCATATTCTAAGCTGGCACCCTTTAGTGACTTTCATGTGGCACTAAAGGGTGCTTAGCCTTGTATTTAGCCAAAAAATAAATAATTAAAAAAAAAACAAACGACGTGGGGTCCCCCCATCTTTTGTAGCCAGCTAGGGTAAAGCAGACGCCTGCAGACCACAGCTGGCAGCTTCACCTTGGCTGGTAATCCAAAACAGAGGGCACCCCACGCTGTTATTTTACATTAAATAAATAATTGAAAACAAAAAAACGTGAGGTCCCCCCCAAATTGGATCACCAGCCAAGGTAAAGTGGACAGCTGGGGTCTGGTATTCTCAGACTAGGGAGGTCCACTGTTATTGGACTCTCACCAGCCTAAAAATAGCAGGCCACAGCCGCCCCAGAAGTGGCGCATTCATTAGACGTGCCAATCCCGGTGCTTCGCCCCAACTCATCCCGTTGCCCTGGTGCGGTGGCAAACGGGGTAATATATGGGGTTGATGCCAGATGTGTAATGTCACCTGGCATCAGGCCCTGGGGTTAGTGATGTCAAGTGTCTATCAGATACCCGACATCACCAACCCAGTCAGTAAGAAATAAAAAATAGACAGCAAAAAAAGTTTTATTTGAAAAAACACTCCCCAAAACATTCCCTCTTTCACCAATTTATTGAAAAGAACAATCAATTTCAGGTCCGGCGTAATCCACTAAGGGGGTCCCACGATGATCCATACCATAGTCACTGTCCCAGTCAATGAAGAAAAGAATGTTCCCCATTGGCTGGGAGAGTAATGCAAGTGACCTAAGCTAACATCATGAGGTCAGCCCAGGTCACTGCAGGGGATGACGAGCGCTGACTTCAGGAGATTAGATGAGATCATTACCTGCTGTGATGATCTCCTGCACTCCTGCCGTCACCGCTGTCACTGCCTTCTATGCCCGCCGCGTTCTCAGCAGTATCGCGAGAGCCCATGACGTCACCGCTAGTGACAGTTTCGGGCCGCCCGCGAGACGGGCATAGAAGGCAGTGACGTCAGGAGCGCAGGAGATCGTCACAGCAGGTAATGATCTCATCTAACCTCCTGACGGCAGCGCTCGGCATCCCCGCGGCTGCCAGCACTGCAGTGTGAGAAGCTGCTGATACTGCGGGCAGACACTGACACTGCTGTGCGGGCAGACACTGACACTGCAGGGCGGGCAGACACTGACACTGCAGGGCGGGCAGACACTGACACTGCAGGGCGGGCAGCCGCGGGGCTGGAGCGGGACACAGACTGCACGGGCACCCGCCGGAGGTCACACGGAAGTGCTTCCAGTGAGTGTGACGTGTGTGTTTACTCTGCTCCGCTTCCTCTTCCTGTCATGATGACATCAGTTCCCTGCAAAACGCAAGGTAGTGATGAACATTACCGCAGGTAAACCGCGGCTATACCGAGGGTATACCGCACATCATTTGCTACCTGCGGTATTTTGCGATTACATTACAGTGGAGTGAAATACCGAGGGTATACCGCACATCATTTGCTACCTGCGGTATTTCGCGATTACATTACAGTGAATGGAGTGAAATACTGCAGGTACCTGCGGAAAAGAAGTGACATGCACATTTTCTCAAATTGTCTCAAGAAATTCTGCAGAAAGAATTTTCTTGAGAAAAAAAACGCAGTGTGCGCACAGCTATTTTTTTCCCCCATAGGTTTTGCTGCGGGTAAAAACGCAGTGTGCGCACAGTGCCTGAGATTTCTGGAATCCCATAGCTTTGCCTGTACTGTAAGAAGAAGCTTTTAGTTTGCATTAAAAAATAAATAAATAAATCTTGCTGCAAAAACACATGTCATCAAATCCTAAGGCCTCCTTCATAAGTCCGTGTTTCCGGTACATGTGACGCCCGTTTTCACACCTACCGGAGACACAGACACACGCAGACCCTCTAAAATCAATGGGTCTGCGCACACATCAGTGTTTTCACCCAGACGTGTCCGTGTGGAGCACGGATGTCTCGTGGACCACACACTGATGTGATCCGTGTGACACGTACCAGAGAAAACGCATGTCTTTGAAATAAAATTACTTTCTATACTCTCCTGTCTCCAGTGTTGTCTCTGCCTCTGCTGTCACTTGCTTCCAGGCCGGCTAATTATGCTCATTTTATATTCGCTGCACCATATACTTGGAAGCAACAGCACCAGAGACCGCAGCGTCATAGACAGTTAAGTAAAGAAGTTCACGCTGTCTGTGTGCTATCCGGATGTCACATGGGTAGGACAGGGACGGCACACGGGTGGGCCATACTCACCTTCAACACGGCTGTGCAAAACATGAACGTGTGTAAAGGGGGCCCAAGGTTGTACGGACTGTGATTTCCAGATGGACCCAACCTCCACATCCTCTCTGGCAAATACGAGACGTTGGTCGGGTCAGGAGACTCCTAGCCGGTCTTGTAGTTCGTAGTATACTTATTATTGTCTTATTACATTGTTATTCCTGTTTTTGAAAAGTGTTGTCCTGTTAGTATGTGTGAGGGAATAGGCTCTTCCAGTCCCTCCGGTATAGACATCACATCCATGCTAAGGATGGAAAATTACCTTGCATCTGTCTCTGATATCTTCCCATGTCTTACATGGAAAGTGCGGTATTACAGAATATATCAAAATGGCAATTGGTGTATACACAGCATCACTGTGGATGGTGCCAACAAATGTGTGGATGTTGTACGTTGCGCTACTCTGCCCGGCATTCCTGATGATGGCACGAAAGACGGAAGGAAGCTCAATAACCCCTCCGCTGCCATCCGATGTGCGCCAACCAATCACGTGTTAGCATTGTGCGTTTGTGGCATCACCCAGAACCCATGCCATGTACCGTATGTTTGCGCTCTGTTGCTCTACGTATACAGAGAGCGCGATCTGTAGGCTTTAATGTTCCGTTATTGTATAATGGGATTGTAGGAAAATGGGATTGTATAATTCAGACATGGGAAGTTGGAACCTGCCATTTCAAATTAGTATAAACTGAGAAGTGAGCATTACTGACATTGTGAATATAGTAATTGGGGTTGATTTCTTGGCATGTTGCCGAGGCTGACTGACTAGCGTCTCGCAAGTTAATTATAGCACTGTTAGCAGGGAGAGGAGATATTTAACAGTAAGAGAGATAAAATGGAGTGCAAGGGCCGCGGTAATACAGTAAATGCAGGAGAATTTGTAAATCGCAGGATAATGGTGTTTAATTTCCTAAGTGACAGCTCAGAAGTGAGCCTCATTGCCAGGCTTTGATTCATTGTGCTCGCTGCCTCTTAATAATCATAACCCACATTTTTCCTTTTAAAAGAAGAAAGAATTTGCATGTCAGTGAAATGGTAGCAGCATGTAAGCAACGCCGGGTACAGGAGGGGATATGGAGGGGATATTGCCGGCTCCGAAGCTTTTACACACCGAATACTGACAAATAGCAGGCTCTGCCCACAGGGAATAGTTTTGTATGTAAAACGCAGGTTGTGGGGAAGATTACGGCGGATGCTGAATATTGAACAATTCCGAGTTTCTCTAGAACGTGGATATGTTGTTAATGTCGCAGAGCTGCTGCTTAGTAGATGTGTGATTCGGATCGGTGTATATATATTTTTCCTGCCCCATCCGGCTGCCATTGCTTTTATTACGGCTGGAACGTTGTTGTCTGCGGCGCTGTATTTGCCATCTACAATACTGGACACTGACAGACTCCATTAAGTCAATAGTCCCGTCAGGATCTGTTTTAACGTGGATCTTTCATATCAGTCGCTGCCCGTTTGGCAGGAGCCGTGACACTAGTGTTTCCCGGGACTCACGCTTTAGGAGACGGCACAAAGCTGTGTCAGGTCTGTTGTGTAGCGCGGTTGTATGCCGACTGCGGGACCGCATTGACTATTAATGGGATCCATCAGTTTTCTGTTTTGGTTTTTGTTGTTTAGACGGCAAAAATAATTCTATATGCTGCATTATTGTCGTCAAATCTGATAGAATTGCCAACAGGGTCCAGTGGGAATGTTACCAGCGCCGAAACGCCCCATACTCAGTAGAATAGTCAATCAATTTCTGTATGAATGGCCAATCTTATATGTATTGAGGCACCTGAAGTTTCCCCCCGACAAATAATGTCAATAGGCTCGAAGGGGTTGTCCGGCCTTTTAGGGGTTTGTCTGGCCGTAGGCTACAAGTCTGAATCACTATAAGTGTCACTGTGTGTGACTGCACGCTTGTGAATCCTCACATTGTGCGCTGTGAGGTTAGCATTCTCTGGTGCCGGTAGCGGGCTGTCATAAGACTGAAAGTATGTGATTTTCAGACTTCCTACCACATTGTGACTAGACTGTTTCTGGCCTTGCTCGGTACACTTATATTGAGCGAAGCCGCAGCCATCTAGTCTGCACATGACCTCATCTGTGCAAATCGCATACTCGAGACATATGACCATCCGCTACCGGCACTGGAGAATACTCACAGCGCACAGTGCATAATGTGAGGATTCACAAGTCTTTAAAGGCTGGACAACCCCTTTAAAGATCAGATGATTAGAAGTCGATCTCCAATACTTTTGTTCATCGGAAATAAGCGAACAGATGATTCTGATAGCGCCTATGTAATGGAGAAGCTAGAATTGAAAAACCGAGCATTCTTGCGTAAGAGGGAGTTGGGAGAGAGAAGTCATCCAAATGATAGCTTGGCAAACAGCTGTTTAGTGTGTATAGCCAGCTTTCAGTTTTGTCACATCTTCCATGTTCTCAATTGGTATGATCTGCCGGAGAAGACTTTCATTTGGTAAAACTGTCCTAAGTCATGTGACAAAACTCATTAAAGGGGCAGCGCTGGCTTTTCTGGTTTCTGCCTGAATAGGTGGCATCAGAGAGCCTTTAATCCTCTTGGCATACTGCTGGTAAAAACCTTTCACCCAGGAAGCATTGTGTGAATTAGAAGTCTCTCCACAAGGATAGTGTGCCACTGCCGGGCACGGTCCGCGAGGACGGTGTGCCACTGCCGGGCACGGTCCGCGAGGACGGTGTGCCACTGCCGGGCAGGGTGCGCGAGGACGGTGTGCCACTGCCGGGCAGGGTGCGCGAGGACGGTGTGCCACTGCCGGGCACGGTCCGCGAGGACGGTGTGCCACTGCCGGGCAGGTCCGCGAGGACGGTGTGCCACTGCCGGGCACAGTCCGCGAGGACGGTGTGCCACTGCCGGGCACGGTCCGCGAGGATGGTGTGCCACTGCCAGGCACGGTCCGCGAGGATGGTGTGCCACTGCCGGGCACGGTCCGCAAGGACAGTGTGACACTGCCGGGTTTTTTCATTCCACCATCTATTTAGTCTGATCCTGCAAGGTAAGATATGCTTCTGATCACGAGCTTGTAATTTCCTCTTCGAATGTACATTAACAGTATTAAAAATATCAATGCAGAGCAATAAAAAAAAAAAACTACTTGTGGCTACTGAGTAAATGTGAGCTATTTGCCGTTATCCCCTCGCCCTCTCCCTACAGACCCGCCTGATTTACGGCAGACTTCTAAGTCCCATGTTCAAGCTACAGATCGCCCCTCTAGAGTGCCCTGATTTTGGGGGGCCGAGAGTTTGGAAGGTCACTAGTTTGTGCTACTCTGAAAACTTCTTCTTGATTGGTGTTATAACGTTTTTATTTATTTAGGAAAGTCGACCATAAATGATGTGAGTAGACAGATCCAGTGCTAATGCCTTATACAATGTGTTGAAATGCAGCAGACTATTGATGGCAGAGGACGCGCCCCAGTCATGTGAATATTCAGAAAATAAATGTTTTGTTTTATTCCTTAAAAATTGTCATTTGAGATGTAGTATATTTTTTAGGAAAAGAAAAAGGAACAGGCACTGTGTCATCCTCATCGTAATTTATAATGTAGCCGCCCAGCCGCCCCCTGAAACAGCCCACTGAAAGTCAGAAGATGGATGAAGCGCATGAAAGAATTTTATTAGAAAACGTAACCTTGACCTATGAAGGCTGAATATGCCTTTAAGAAACGCTGCAGTGAAGTGCAGTGATTTGTACCGGCAAAATAAAGCACTATTTATAATGTCCTATACTAGCTATAATTACATGATTAATATAGTGGGGGAATCGGGACAACACATTGGACCTTATGAAAAACAAACAAATAGCCCAACAGTGTGTGTAAGGGTTTATGTTTCCATGTTTTACTTTACGTCATTTTCAAAGACTATAACATAAATGGATTAAAAACTGGTAAAGACCGAAACATACTTTATTTATTATTAAAGGGGTGGTCCCAACTAACCCAAATGCTCAGTGACCTAAAATAAACTGAGTTTTTGTCGCCCTCCTTTATCTAGCGCTGCCTCTACCTTTTGGCTGTTACTCCAGGCTTTGTTGATTAGCTATGGCGGTAATGTGACATTGATAGCGATGCAGCCATTCATTGAGTTCAGTGGTTTGTTCTAACTATATCCTTCCTAGGAGGCTATGAATTGTCCTATATACTGCAGTACTATACTGTATAAACAAGCAATCAACTCCTCCATGGGGATAAAGTTTAAAGGGAACTTGTCAGGTCCCCTGTGCCCTCTAACCCAGCAGCATTCATACCTGTATGACTAAATTCCCTCCTTAACCAGCTTTGAATGTTATTACGGTACTAAAATCAATGTTTAAAAAAGTATTTAGAAGCTCTGCTTTTCCTACGCTAATTAGGGCCATGACTAGTAGATGGGGCGTTAGTTCCCCAAACTAGTCGGCCCTCTTTCCATGTTATCATGCCCTATGATTGCCAGCTCATGGAAATCTTGCGCATGCGTGCAGCTCATTTTGGCAGCGTCACTGTGCTTCTGTAGCTAGATGTACATGTCCCAGCTTCAGAGAGGCGCACTGCGCATGTTCAGAAGAACAGCTTCTGCAGTTCCTATCCTGCGCAGGGCACCTCCTTGAGGCTGGGACGCTACACCTGGCTTCAGAGCTGCAGTGATACTACCGAAATGAGCTGTGCGCATTCGCAAGATTTCTGGGAGCTGCGGTGACACAGGCTCGAGAAATGTTGTTATCATGGCCACAAGGGCGTGATAATATGGAAAAAGGGCCAATTAGTCTGGGGAACATTTAATGTCCCTGAGACTAGTCAAAGTCCTAATTAGGACATGGAAAGTGGTGCTTCTAGATACCGAATGTTTTGGAAGGCGCACTTTTCCTCACAAAAATTTGTGAAGAAAATGAGGGGTGTGTCTTATAATCTGAATGTTGCTTACCGGGGGTGGTGCAGAGGGGTCGCAGGAGCAATGCTGCGAGTGCTGTGCAGAGGCTGCGGGTGCCATCTTGAAAATATCAGCGGTGCGGACTTCAAATAATGGCGCCCGGAATCGGCGCGTGCGTATATTGAGCTCTTGGCTAAAGATCTCATCTGTACACGCGCCACCTCCGGCCCATTGATTTCTTAGCAGTGGACTTAAGGAAAATGGCGCCCGGAGGTGGCGCATGCGCAGATGAGATCTTCAACTGAGAGCTCTATCTGCGCACGTGCTGACCCCTGGCGCTGTTTCTTTGAAGCCTGCACCGGCGACACTTTCTGGAAGTTTCCTGCCTCACTCCGTCCGCAGCAAGAATCTGCGACACCCACCTTACCACCTGCTGTTTCGTCCCACTACACCAATGCCCCTGCCTCCTGAGGCCCCACCCCACCACCGCTGCCACCTGCTCCTGGTAAGACACCACCAGATAGTAAGATGGACCTCAATTTTTTTTTTTTTTACTTTTTTTTTTTTTCCCCTCTCAATTTGGGGTGCGTCTTATAAACCGAAAAAATGGTACTTTTTGTTTAAAACATTGAATTAAGTGAATACCATTCTACAGGGCTGGTTAGGCAGGGAGGGAATTTAGTCATACAGATGTGAATGCTGCTGGGGTGGAGGGCATAGGGGACCTGACAGGTATCCTTTAACATTAAAAGTTTTACAAAAATTTATATAAATAAAAATCAAATTGCTCCACAATATCCCAGTTAAAAATAAGAAAAGTAAAAAAATAAAAACAAAACCCAAAAAAACAGTTTTGAAATGGCCATGTCTGTAAATTTCTGATTATATAAAATTGTTTTATCCATATGGTAAACATTGTCAAAAGAAAAAAATAAAGACATAAACCTCTTAAAATGCCTTTTCACTGTTCCTGCACCTCTCACAAAAAAGCTGTATGTATCTAAAAACGGCACCATTAAAACGTCTCTGCACACAAAAGCCTTCCTGCAGGTCCAGCAACAGAAAAATAAAGTTATGAGAAAAATGGAAACATAAATCAATTTTGCTTTTTTTTTTTTCCTTCCTTTGTACACAAAGTTCAGAATTTTTTCAGCTACTAGTAAAACTCCCCCCCCCCACCCCCCATGTCTGGTGCTGCTGTAATCTGACTGGGAGAGACATCTGTCATTTTTACCATGTTATGAATACCAGAAAAACAGAATGCTTCAAAACAATGGGGCAAAATGTCACCGTTTTACCTGATTTGGAAACCTTTTTAAGCATTTTATTTTTTCAGTACATTATTTGGCAAAATAAATTGTCATTCAAAACTCCAACTCCCCCTGCAAAGAAACAATCCCTCACGCGGTGTCAGCAGAAAAATTAAAAAGTTCTGGTTCTTGGAAAAACAATAGGTAAAAATGAAAATTCAAAAATTACATTAGGCTGTGATCACACGTAGAATTTTTGCATGTTTTTTTTTTCATGCGTTTTATTCAAAACCTGTCACATTCCAGAAATCTCGTAAACACATTTTGCTTTTTTTTTTTTTATTATTATTTTTACCTGTATAGAAAACTGTTGCTTTTTTGAAAGAAGCAGCATGGCGATTCTTTCAGCAGTTTTTCAGCATTTTTACTGTTTTTGTGGTGAATGAAAGTAACTTTATTTAAACATGTACTGTAGACAAATGAAATGCCAAAAACATGTGTGAATATGGCCTTAAAGGGAACCTGTTAGGTGCTATATGTACCCAGGACCACGAGCAGTTCTAGGTGCATACTTCTATTCCCTGCCTCACTGTCCCTGTATACAGTATCATAGATAAAGGGATCTTTAGAAAAAGTATTTCTAAAGATCCTTTATGATATGCTAATGAGCGCCAAGGACTAGTCGCAAGCATGTTACTTCCCTTGGCTAGTCGGTCCCCTTACCATGTAAGCACACCCCTGTGGTCATGATAACATACTAATGAATGTGCAGTCTCAGAGGCATGGTTGATCTCACCTCTTTGCTGCCACCGCGCCCGACACTGGACTTGGGTTCAGTGCGCATGATCAGAAGTCCCGGACTTCCATTCATGCGCACTATGAAGCCTGGTGTACGCATTCCAGCTTCAAACTGGTGTAGTGCGCATGACCGGAAGTCCGGGGAAGTTCGGATCGTGCGCAGTGAGCGAAATCCAGCGGTGGCAGCAGAGGGGAGAGTGACTATGCCTCTTAACAGTGCACATTTATTAGCATGTTAGTACGCCCACAGGGGCATGCTTTCATGCTAAGGGGGCCGACTAGCCAAGGGAGCAAACACCCTTACAACTAGTCCCTGCGCTCATTAGCATTTTATAAAGGATCTTTAGAAATACTTTTTCTAAAGATCTCTTTATCTATGCTAGTGTATATAGGGACAGTTAGGCAGGGAATAGAAATATGCACCCAGAACTGCTCGTAGTTTTGGGTGCACATTGGACCTGACTGGTTCCCTTTAAAGTAAAACTCTGGTTGCTCCAGGTCACATGGATGCCCTTTGTCTTCAATACAAAAAGTGCCAAATAATCTCCATATAGTGAGTTTGTTACAATGGTAATTAAAAACAAAACAGATTGTTCCATAGACCAGGAACAGCGGTCAGGAGGTTTTATGAACGTCCCCAATAGGGCAGATAAACATGACAGATTTGAAGGAGCTGTAAGACATAAAAGTAATAAAACATTGTTATATTTGGATGCAGCAGGATGTCGGCCGTCCACCAAGATAAAAGCATTGAACATCCGTGCCCTGTAACTAACTGGAAGATTGGAGTTTCCCTGCGGCACCCCTACATACAGTGACCAAGCGGTGCGTCCGGCTGCTGCATGGCTGCGTGTAACCACTGATTAGCATCCTGCCAACACTTCCTGCTGAGCGCCAGCATTCACGGGAGATACAGAGCGGTGCTGATGATGATGCTCTGCTCTGTACAGCACGAGCAATCACAGTATATCAGCTTCAAGTCTCTTTAGTGAAAACAATAAAAAGTGTAAATAAAAAAAACCCAAAACATATTTTAAAAATATGAAAAAATTAAAAAAACACAAAAATCCACCTCCATTAAGTCCCATTTAAAAATAAAACAATAAAAAATACACATATTTGGTATTGCCGTGTTCAGAAATGCCCCATCTATCAAAATATAAAATAAACTAATTTTATCGGTAATGGGCGTAACTGGGGAAAAAAACCACCACTGTTCAGTTTTTTTGGATCGCCGCAATATTGCAATCAAAACAGCGCATCTACGCAAACATGGGATAATTAAAATAGTCAGCTCAGGGCGCAAAAAACTACGAGTCCCAGAAAATGGCAAAAAAAAAAGCCCTACCTTTTTTTTTTTTTTTTTTTTTGGGGACAAATTTCTGAATTATTTTTTCACCAATGATGTAAAAAAAACCCCCAAAATATACAGGTTTGATATCTAAGACTTCATACTAACCTGGGGGATCATTATTTCCCATTTTCTAGTACAATATGTGGCAGAATGAATGGTGTAATTTCCAAATCTTGCAAAAAACTAGCCCTCATATGGCTATATTGACGTAAAAATAAAAAAAAAGTTATGGCTCTTGGAAAAAGGGGAGGAAAAAACGAAAATGGAAAATCACCGGGTGGTGTAGGGGTTAAATTCCTGCTCAGAACGGAGTGTAGTCCCCACGTGCTGTACATTATACGCTGTGGAATTGTACTGGTCTGTGGAACTTTGTTTACAGCCAATTTTTCATCGCTCCAATTTGCCTAAAGGAAAAAAAAAAGGAAAATTGAAGCATCTCTAAAACTAACCTTTATTAAAAATTATCAACCTTTTATAGCGCCTGTGTACTTCTAGGACTAAAACGCCCTCGTGCCCCATTTCACTAGAGGATCATGTCATCACCACGTCTGACCCATTGGACCCGGCACCCGTCCATCTTCGCCTTCATATCTGCTCTTTAGTAAGTAAGAAAGAAGTAGGTTTTATGACAGTATAATTGCAGGATCAGACTACACAGGGAGTATTTGTAGTCTGCAGGGGCTGTAAACCTAAAAGGGTTGGCTTTTAAAGGGTTCTTCCTATCTCCAATATCCTATCCCAATATGTAGTAGGTGCAATAATAAGAATATTAGCAAATGCCTCCAATTAGAAATGTAGTATAGTTCTCCTGATTCACTATGTTGCTTACCTCATGTGCAAGACATTGCAGGACCTTAGATATCCATGGTTATGACCACTAGCAACTAACTGTGATTATATACGTGGTCGTAACCATGGATACCTAAGGTCCTGTAATGCCCTGAACATAAGGTAAGAGACATAGCTAATCAGGAGAACTATACTACACTTCTAAGTGGCGGTATTTGCTGATATTGCTATTGATATAATAATATTATTATTATTATTACATATTGGGATTGGATTTTGGAGATGGAAATACCCCTTTTTAAATTTCTATCCTGAAGCACTAATCCAGACATTGGTGGTAGCACCATTCACTGCTTGTTCTCTCCTGATTTTCCCATAAACATGGACGCTCGGATCAGCCTATTGTATTGTTTTCCATGGGGAGAGTGAGGTGAGCCTGTGCCCCTCATGTCTGTTAGCGCTCATCTCCTGGGGGGGATATAGGTTTTTCAACAACCCTGATCCTCACTCTGACCCTGACATCAGCTGGGGGAAGACTTGGAAGATGTCCCCCATACAGGCTGTTCTCTAAAATACATGGAGGCCTTTAGGCTGCGTGCCCACGATCAGTGTTCACAGCGTTCTGGAGGCAGTGTGTTTTTGCTGCATCCAAAACGCTGTGTTGTACAGTACAAGCACAGTGGATGGGATTTATAGACATCCCATGCCCACTGTGATTGTGCGGCCCACAGTGAAAACTGGCTTCCCAAGCCACAGCATGTCAGTTATTTGCTCGGAGATGCAAGCGTCCTCCGTAGGGAGAACACAAGCGAGTAACCGCAGCGCCCCGAACCCTGATCGTGGTCATGGGCCGCTGCATTTTCCTTCGGAGACTTGCAGCCCTGCAGGTCAGGACCCACCGCATCCATGACGCAGCAGGTCCTGATCGTGGTGATGTATTTTATGGCCTCCTGTTGTGCTTCGCTGCAGTATCCAGACATAACAGATGTCCAGGGGTTTTTTAAGGTTAGTGCCAATATGGGAGCTGATATTCCGGAGCGCTGCCTCCGGCTCTGAGTTACCCACATGCAATATTGTATGAAGTATCACATTTTTTGGTGAGAACCTCTTTGGTCTCCCCTCTTTAATGTCATGTGCACACAAATATAAAATGGTTCTCCTTCCCCGTGTGCACGTCCTGTTCCTGAGCTTTGTTTGCTTTCGGCCGCACGCTCGCACATTGTCTCGTTTTGATCATGTATAAGGCGTCTCAATTCCCTGATTGAAAAACATGACTGTAATATTTCCATCAGACGATGTGGTAATGCCTCGTCCCGTCCCTAATGATTATTGAACAAGGCGTAGTACATTCCTGATGCTGGCATTAGCATTATCTCGGGGAATGTTCCACCTCCCATCGATCTGCCCTGGCTTGATTTTTGGGAGGCCACACTTATTTTTAATTTTTTTATTATCAAATTTACAGACACTTTAGTGATTCAATTACATGCAGAGGTTTGGTTTGACATGGCACAACCTGCAAGCTGATTTCACTTAAGCTTGCACAACATGTGTATGTGATAGACCCAACAAAGAGCCCTCTCACTGCCGGAGGCCGGCACAACATCGGCTAATTATATAAATGGTCAACATGTTACTGTGGAGCTGGACAAATTGCAGGCTCCTATTATTTTACAAATCCTGCTCTTGGTTTAAGTCTTGCGCACACCTTCAGATCATGCAGGTTAAGAAACAAAAATTAGTTTTCTAAAATTTAGAGAATCTACGTGACATAATAACACAAAGAAGAGTAGAAGGGGCGTTCCAGTTGCAGTTTCATTTGTAAATGCTTCAGATTATATAATAATAATAATAATAATAATAATCATCATGGAACCTGTTCTGACCCTTGCCTTGTCCCTGCCGGTCTCCACTTCCTGTTCCCGCCCTTGAAAATGCCACTTAGCCAATCACTAGGCATATCAGTGACCCATCCTGACAGTAATTGACTGATCAGCATCTATTGAGGGCGGGACCAGGAAGCGTAGACCAGGCGAGAGCTCGGTGCAAGGACTGGTGATGGAAGTGTAACCACTTCTGATGTTTAGCACTTTTATTCTTTTTATAATTATTGTTAAAACCCATTTACTCTCCCAGTTGAGGTTTTGCTTACGCTGTAAAATATCCTTAAAGCCCCATAGCAGAGTTGTTTTTTTGTTATTTTCTATTTCCCTTCTGGCCTGGTGCTTTAAATATAAGTCCCCCCGGCCTCGGTCTTATATTCATCTGCCTCCGTCTTCATCTGTTTCCAGCTTCACTCAGGTCAGTCTCCAGCGATTTGTAATCTGCCGGCTGCTCCAGTGTTTTTTGAAGCGCATCTGAAGTCACAACTCAATACAACTCTATGAGAGCCTCGATCTGGCTCGCATAGACTTGCATTCAGAGCTTGTGACGTAATTTCTGACTTCCTGCCAGTCAGACGTTACTGGCACAAGATGGCACCGCGGGACTAGAGCGACGCCAAAAGAGGATGAAAACTTTGGTGGTTGAGTATAAGACCAGACTAAAGGGTACTTTACACGCTGCGATATTAGTATCGATATCGCTAGCGAGCGTACCCGCCCCCGTCGGTTGTGTGTCATGGGCAAATCCCTGCCCGTTTTGCACAACATTGCTTACACCCGTCACACATACTTACCTGCCTAGCAACGTCGCTGTGACTGTTGAACTGCCTCCTTTCTAAGGGGGCGGTTCATTTGGCATCACTAAGCGGCCGCCCAATAGAAGCGGAGGGGCGGAGATGAGCGGGCCGACCATCCCGCCCACCTTCTTCCTTCCTCAATGCGGGCGGGACGCTGGTACGGTGAGTTTCCTTGTTCCTGCGGTGTCACACACAGCGATGTGTGCTGCCGCAGGGACGACAAACGACCTCGTTACTCACCAGACAACGATATTTGGTGACGACCTCTCCAATACCAACAATTTTGACCACTTTTGCGATCGTTGAAGGTTGCTCGTATGTGTTACACGCTGCAATGTCGCTAACGAGGCCGGATGTGCGTCACAAACACCGTGACCCCGACGATAAATCGTTAGCGATATCGCAGCGTGTAAAGCACCCTGAAGATTTACAGTACTAGTCAATACAGGGACGGTTAGGCAGGGATTAGCAATATACACCCAGAACTGCTCGTGGTTCTGCATATTGCAGCTGACAGGTTCCCTTTAACTCTGCACTCTCCAGACAGTCCAGGCATATTTATCTGGGATGACTGTCTGTGTGATGCTTCAGGGAACGTTATTCTCGGTTCCATCAGTGTTGCAGGCCAGAAATTCGTTCCGGGCCTCCCCAGCTGGACCATGAGTTTAGTTTCCGCCAACGTTGTTATTTTTCTGCTTTTGTTTATTACAGTCTCAACGTGATGCAAAGTTGAAAGAAACATGATCAAGAAGCTTTTAAAAAATAATTTATATTCACATTGAAACTCTTTGTAGACTGGCTTAATTGAAGGGTGAGGATTAGTCGCAGTAAAATTAGTCCCAAAGTCCTAGCCGTCTAGATGACTGTGGAGGGATGACTGGGCCTTTTCTAGTGCTGCCAATTGCATGGCGTGTTAGCTAATCTTCTGGCTCCGAGCATTATGACATCATGGGAATTGAGCGCTGGTCACGACGAGCAGTAAGTGCACAACATAAAAAGGCAGTGGCTGCAATGTGCTATTTCCTTCAGAGAACACGGTCTAAAATGCTGTCTTTTAATCAGCAGATATTTTCTTGGGTCCACTTTATTACTTTATATAATTAGGTCAGACATTGTATAGCGGCATCATTTATTCACAAAGTGTTATATATTAGTTTCAATTCCTATGTTTGTCATTTCTTTTGAATCTGAATTGATCATTTTTTGCTTCACACATTGCAATGATGCTACTTTACTATAGATTTCTAAAAGGGAATCTGTCAACAAGTTTTTGCCACCTAATCTGAGAGCAGCATAATGTAGAGCTCAGAGATCCTAATCCCAGCGATGTGTCACTTACTGAACTACTTAGTGTAGTTCTGATAAAATCACTGATTAATCAGCAGTAGATTATCATTTGAGGACTACTTAGTGTGCTGCCAGGTAGTCCAGCATATTCATGAGCGCTGTATAACTGCTGGATCTGCAGCAGAGAAAACATTGATTTTATCAAAATGACAGCAGACAGCTCAGTAAGTGACACATCGCTAGAATTAGGGTCTCTGTCTCTACATTATGCTGCTCTCAGATGGGGAGCAAAAACCTGGTGACAAACCTCCTTTAAGTAAAGCTATGGCCAGAAGCTGCAAGTGCATGCACAAATCTGCACAGCTTTTTCAATGCTTGCTTTTTCCTGTTGGACTTTTTAAGTATACGGCCTCCTGCTCGAGGTTAATATTGGTTTATTATCATTTCAACTTGCGGCCATTGATGTCATTTCGTAATCATTTGCATACTTGACTTTAAATATCAAACATGATGATATTAATGTATGTCAAAGAGCAAGCCCTCAAGGATGCGTAACCACTCTTCTCAGCCACTCTTAATTCTGATAGTCCCAAATCGTCCT
This sequence comes from Anomaloglossus baeobatrachus, assembly GCF_048569485.1. Classification (NCBI taxonomy): domain Eukaryota; kingdom Metazoa; phylum Chordata; class Amphibia; order Anura; family Aromobatidae; genus Anomaloglossus; species Anomaloglossus baeobatrachus. Next base: position 125,043,107 of record NC_134354.1, read on the forward strand.
TTCTGAAACACATCACTATCAAGTCAGCCGACATCCTGGTTGATGGGGGCGAGTGCTCCTGATTGAGTAGCAGGCCAGCAGCATTGGTAGCCTGAACTGTGTACTCTAGATGCAGCTGTAGCAGGTTCATCTTTGCAGCATCAGAAGCACTAAGGGATTTAGGCTGGCCTGGATTTAGGTGCTAACTGCACGGTCCAGCACTTCCAGCCAGCCGCCATGCAGAGTTTACAAACTCTGCACCAAAGAGCTTGTGAGCGCTGCATATGTTCAGCCAGTCCCTCTTACAACAAACTGTTAATTAGTCATGAAAGGAATGATAGACTGCAGTGGTGGTTGGTAATTTTGGCAGGGAGCAGAAACTGTAGAATTAAAATGATAATTTTTAATAATAAGAAATCTAATCTGAAGATCTAACCCTTTCAGGTACATTCCCACAATCCGTGTTTATTGTGTTTTTGACACTGCTGAATTTCTGCACCAATTCCGCACCTTAGCCCCCTTGCGGTATTTTACCTTTGCATTTTTGTATGTGTTTTTTGTTGCATGCGTTTTTGCCTTAATAAAGCTGGTTGACAACAGCAGCAGAGCAAGCTTTGAAGTTGCCCAAAGCAAAAAAACAAGTTTATTGTTACAAAGTGAGGTATAAAATCATGCATGATTACTACACTATAACCATTCATGTCACAAACACACACACAAATATAAAGATATAGCTAACTATAAATAATATATTAGAATAGATATCCTGCAGATATCGAAATTTCAAACCTCCTACAGATTATAACACCCTTCAGTGCCTTTCCTGTGGCACTAAAGGGTGTTTAATCCAATAAATAAATAAAAAAAAAAAAAATGCTTGGGATTCCTCATATTTTTGCTAACCAGCAAAGGTAAAGCAGACAGCTGGGGATTGATATTATCAGGCTGGTATGGTCCATGGTTATTGGGCCCTTCCCAGCCTAAAAATATCAGCCTGCAGCCGCTCCAGAAGTGGAGCATTACATTAGATGCTCCAATTCTGGCACTTCACCTCGACTCTGCCTGATTTTCCCTGGTGCAGTGGCAATCGGGGTAATGGTATTTGAGGTTGATGTCAGCTGTGTAGTATCAGCGGGCATGAAGCCCAGAGGTTAGTAATTTTAGATGGATCTATCAGACACCCCCAGCGTAGTCCAAGGAATCCTGTTGCAGTCCAGCAGCCCTATCCTTCATTCATCTATTCCCTACTGTTGCAGGAAAGTTGCAACAATCCTTACACGTCAGGTGGTTGACCTGTCCTGCAGAAATCGGCTTGTTCAGACATCAATAATGTCATATATGGCCACCTATGATCTTGAGATCCTCAACTTTTATTATGTTATCATTCTCAGGTGACAGGTGATGGGAGCCACACTGAATAATACAATGGAAATAGTCTACGAAAGCTCTGACCGTGTTGTATAGCCTATATTATCCACACAGAGAACCTTGTGGGCTTTTTTGGCAAAGGCATAACTATATTGAGCATCAGTAGCGTGACTTGCATCTAGAAGAGCGATGTGTACTCACCGGCATGGGCTAAGGACAGAAAGTGTCTGCTTCCGTTGCGTGCAAGTGACAGGTGCACTATAAGCAGCATTTAAGCCATGTTTGCAGTTGTTCTTCGCTGACTCCAGATTTGCTCAGCTAATGCCATTGACCCTGATTTTGCAGATTACTTAAGGCTCCGATTCTCTACTCTACCTTTAGGTCATGGCTGTCAAATCAGATTTTAGAAATAGCTGACAAATTAGCAAATGAACAATAATGTGTTCAGTTAGAAATTGAATTAGGTTGTGCCTGTGATTATCTCCGACTGCTCGGCTCACAGCAAATACAATCTGATATCTAAGTACACTAGTTTTCTATCTTCTGCAATATTAATACATTCCCTATCATTTTTCTAATAGTCACTTTAAGGTTTCTATGTGCCGGGAAGCAAAAATAAACTTCAGAAAAGGCATACGTCTTGTGAAAGACATTGCCTTCATGTGCATGGAACCAATAAGCCGACTGATCTCATTAACTGCAGCTTACACCAAACATACCGTGTGCGGAGAAGAGGACTAGTAGACGTCTGCTCAACCTTGACACGGAAAGATTAGGTGAAGCGGATAATTCCAGATGTTTTATTTCTAACAAGAATCTAGAGCATATATAATAATTCCAAATTGTGTTGTAACGCGTTGGTGTGATCCTATATAGGTGGTGCGCTTTCTTAATATACACACCATGACATCTACTAAGGTTTCTCTACATTTAGATAGCCCTACCCAATTATAGACTCAAAAATCAGCAAGTGGTCGTCCCTCTGACTTATGTCCTGCGTCTGAGAAAGCTGATGACAACCAGCATCAAGTAAAGTTTACCAGATTCCGAAATGGAAAATGTGCCGTGATATGGGAGTTGGGCATTACTGACCCCACTTGGCATTTAGGAGGCGAAGGCTCAGTGCACATTGCATCTAAACGTTACTTTTGTAATATACAATGTTGAACACTCCCAATGCATATGTCAGATGTATATATGGGGCTCTTACAAAGAATATGCTTTTGGCCGCCATCAAGGTCATGTTTATTGAAATACCTTTGTGTTTAAAGAGGTGGGTCACCCCTTTTCATTACTGGCCACATCAATATTATGTTGAGAAACAAGGTTTCTCTAAAATACCTTATGTTGCCAATAGTGCCTGTGAGTGGCACTATTGCAAACCTCTCACCCCCTTCACGTGACCCCCCGGGCTCCGTGACCTCTGATGTCCGGTGATGTCACGTCAACTGAGGCGGGCCGCAGTCTTCCTGAGTGACTGGGCTGTGGGTGGCGTTTCACCGCTCTTCACTGCCCAGTGTCACAGCCCAGCATCTCCCTGCTCCCTCCTTCACTGCAGTACGCTGCAAGCAGGGGTGACACCAGGCTGTGATGAGCGGTGAAACGCCGGCCACAGCCCAGTCACTCACGTAGACTGGGGCTGACCGCGATGATGTCAGGTCAACAGGAAGATAACGTGACATCACCAGAGCCCAGAGGTCACGGAGCCAAGGGGTCACACGAAGGGGATGAGCAGACTGCAATAGGCGCTGCTCACAGGCACTATTGACAACACAACGTATTTGAGAGTAATGAAAAAGGTGAACCACTTCTTTAACTCTTAAGCAAAAGCCGTAGACCTTCAATTTCCTGCAAAAAAAATCCAAAACACATGGCACGCGGTATACATTTAATTTTTACAGAGATGTACAGTGAGTACGGAAAGTATTCAGACCCCTTTTAAATTTTTCACTCTTGTTTCATTGCAGCCATTTGGTAAATTCAAAAAAGTTCATTTTTTCTCATTAATGTACATCTGCACCCCATCTTGACATACAAAAATAGAAATGTAGACATTATTGCAAATTTTTTAACAAGAAAAACTGAAATCACATGGTCATAAATATTCAGACCTTTTGCTCAGACACTCATATTTAAGTCACATGCTGTCCATTTCCTTATAATCCTCCTTGAGATGGTTCTACTCCTTCATTAGAGTCCAGCTGTGTTTAAATAAACTGATAGGACTTTATTTGGAAAGGCACCTCACAGTGCATGTCACACCATATGAGAATCATGAGGTCAAAGGACCTGCCCAAGGAGCTCAGAGACAAAATTGTGGCAAGGCACAGATCTGGCCAAGGTTACAAAAAAATTTCTGCAGTACTCAAGGTTTCTAAGAGCACAGTGGCCTCCATAATCCTTCTTTACCTCTCTCACCAAGGCTCTTCTCCGACGATTGCTCAGTTTGGCTGGACAGCAAAGTCTAGGAAGAGTTCTGGTGGTCCAAGATCACTGTGACTGAGCTCCAGAGATGCAGTAGGGAGATGGGAGAAAGTTCCATAAAGTCAACTATCACTGCAGCCCTCCCCCAGTCAGGCCTTTATGGCAGAGTGGCCTGACGGAAGCCTCTCCTCAGTGCAAGACATAAGAAAGCCCGCATAGAGTTTGGAAAAAAAAAAAAAACACGTGAAGGTCTACAAAGAATATGAGAAATAAGATTCTCTGTTCTGATGAGACAAAGATAGAACTTTTTTGTGATAATTCTAAGCGGTATGTGTGGAGAAAACCAGGTACTGCTAATCACCTGCCCAATACAGTCCTATCAGTGAAACATGGTGGTGACCGTATCATACGATGGGGGTGTTTTTTAAGCTGCAGGGACAGGACGACTGGTTGCAATTGAAAATGAATATGGCCAAGTACAGAGATATCCTGGAAGAAAACCTCTTCCAGAGTGCTCTGGACCTCAGACTTGGCCGAAGGTTCACCTTCCAACAAGACAATGACTGTAAGCACACAGCTAAAATAACAAAGGAGTGGCTTCAGAACAACTCTGTGACCATTCTTGACTGGCCCAGCCAGAGTCCTGACCTAAACCCAATTAAGCATCTCTGGAGAGACCTGAAAATGGCTGTCCACCAACGTTCACCATCCAACCTGACGGAACTGGAGAGGGTCTGCAAGGAATAATGGCAGAGGATCCCCAAATCCAGGTGTGAAAAGCTTGTTGCATCATTGCCAAGAAGACTCATGGCTGTACTAGCTCAAAAGGGTGCTTCTACTCAATACTGAGCAAAGGGTCTGAATACTTATGTTTTTGAATTTACCGCACTGGAGGTGAGTATAGGCTTATTTATTTTTACGTGGGCGAACAAGGGAATGAGTAGGGGTTATCCAAGTAGTGTATATCCACTTTAGTTGCCTTAATATGCAGTGGTTTATTTTCCAGTTTTCCCTATGACAAACCCTATACGTGTCCCGTGTTGCAGCACTTGTCTGATCCCGGGTTCGGTGCCCTTGCTTTCAGCAGACTGTTCTGCCTTTCTGCAGAGTTTGATGTGTGTTTGGCATCGTTATTAATTTTTCATACAAATGTTATCATTTTCTTTACATTTAGCCCAATAAGAGCTGCACTTTTCCACTTTTATCACTCTGAGTCAGAAATTGTTCCGTGTCCGTTTTGGTGTATTGATAACTTTCTGTAAAGGCCCCTCATGCACATTAATTTATGAAAGGGAACGGAGATAACAAAGAGTTTAGAATCTTCTTTTCTTTCAATTCCATGTCCCTATCATCGTTATAAAAGTGTTGTGTATGCACTTACCACGGAAAATGGATGTGCTGATTAACTATATTAGCATGGAATTAGATGACTATTTAAATTCTTAATGAATTTTGGACTGTTAAATATCACCGACAGCTATGGATAAAGCTGAACACTCACATTTCCTTTTTATGGCATTTCATCACACGCAACTGTTCTGTGACCCGTGAAAGGATTTTTCGATGTTCTTTAGCTCAGCTTTGTGAGAGTGTGTTTAGTGACGAGTATTGTTGTAGCAAAACAGCAAAATCCTCAGGATGGTTCCAGCATTTGCCGTCATCCCATAAATGTACTCACATTTTAACCATTCTCGTTTGACTGGTTTTAAGCCTAGTTTTGGCTGAACAAGCACATGCCAAAACTGCACTGTGTAGATAAGGCCGAGCCGTCTGGTCGGGAAGATTTGACTTTTTCTATAGTGTTTTTGACAGTCTGATTTGGAGTTGCTGAGTCCACATATTTTATCCCGTGTATGAGGCATACCCAGACCCACCAATATTCCAGTGTGTATACAAGCCTGCAAATAATTTCAATCGACAACAGGTATTCGGAGACCGAATCATGTTAGGTTTCAATTCTTTGTTGTCCTCTCATCATTGAAACATGAGTGCATGTGTTCATGGGCAAAAGTGGCCGTCTGCCAAAATTGACATTGAAGTAGTCATATATAAATTTATACAAAGCTGTAAAATAAAAAATAAAACCGTACTCTCAGCTTGAATATGACTACTAGCATATGGTTGTTGTAACCTGTCAGTGGCCTAAAGGCCGCTTTACACACTACAACATATCTAACGATGTGTCGGCGGGGTCACGTTGTAAGTGACACACATCCGGCATCGTTAGTGGTGTTGTAGCGTGTGACAGGTACGTGCGACTGCGATTGAACGTAAAACTGTTCATCGCATGCACGTCGTTCATTTCCTAAAAATTGCACGACGGGTTGTTCAATGTTCCCGAGGTAGCACACATCACAGTGTGTGACACCCCGGGAACGATGAACAGATCTTACCTACTTCCCACCGGCAATGCGGAAGGAAGGAGGTGGGCGGGATGTTTACGTCCCGCTCATCTCCGCCCCTCCGCTTCAATTGGCCGGCCACATTGTGACGTCGCTGTGACACCGAACGTCCCTCCCACTCCAGGAAGTGGATGTTCGCCGCCCACATCGAGGTCGCATGGAAGGGTAAGTACGTGTGACAGCTTTTAATCGATTGTGCGACACGGTCAACAAATTGAACATGCCGCACATACGATGGGGGCGTGTCACATCGCATACGATATCGTATGCTTAATTGAAAGGTGTAAAGCGGGCTTTAGTGGTAACATGCTGAGCAGCAATGCCAGTAACGTACAGAATGAGTAGTTTGTGGTCACTGATTGTCTGCAGTGGTCACTTGATGAGTTTTTGTAAATAATGACACAGAGGAGAGGATAGGATGAACAGACTTTACCTTTTGGTTTACAGCATTTCTTACGTCTTTTATTTTGTAATTAAACAGGCAAAACCAATTTACTGGGGCATATTTTTCAATTACATTTCTTTAGACTGCAAATTTGGTGATTCTTTAAACTGTTTAGCCTAAAGCCCCCCATATACCTGTGAGACAATAGAATGCATTTTTTCCTCATTGTGCCCATCTTGTTTTATAACTAATGATGTCCTAGAGTTCAGCTAACACTGATGGTCGGGAAGTTTCACATATCCGTTCACGCCCCTACTGCTCTTATTGGCTCATAGTTCAGAGGGGACTGTTCCTTTTTCTGTGACCCTATATAAACTGGTCACGTACTAATAAGGAAGAATTCTTTTGAGTACACCATACTAAGCATGTGTGCTGTATTGATTTCCCGAGCACTCCTAAAACAATCTTCTTAATTTAGAGGTCAAGAGGCATAGAAGGGAGGGTATTTCGCTCACACAACTTATATGGCTGTCAGCCCATTGTTCAGCCAGAAACTGTCTCGGCCATGTCCTCTCATTTACAGGAGCGCTACAGTGTTCTCTATAAAAAAAAAAGCTAGAGCTGGGACCACCGTAACAAAGGTTACCATCAGTAACCATCAGCCGCCAGGGACTCGGATCCTGCAGTGCCAGACGTATTCCCCTGCTTAAGCCAGTACATGTCCGGGGCCGTCTGAAGTTTGCTAGAGAGCATTTGGATTATTCAGAAGAGTATTGGGAGAATGTCATATGGTCTGAAGAAACCAAAGTAGAACTGTTTGGTAGAAACACAACACGTCGTGTTTGGAGGAGACAGAATGCTGAGTTGCATCAAAAGAACACCATACCTACTGTGAAACATAGGGGTGGCAACATCATACTTTAGGACTGTTTCTGTGCAAAGGGACCAGGATGACTGATCTGTGTACATGAAAGAATGAATGGAGCCATGTATTGTGAGATTTTGAGTGCAAACCTCCTTCCATCAGCAAGGGTATTGAAGATGAAACATGGTTGGGTCTTTCAGCATGATAATAGTCCATACACACCGCCAGGGCAATGAAGGAGTTGGCTTCATAAGAAGCATATGAAGGTCTTGGAGTGGCCTAGCCAGTTTCCAGATTTCAACCCATTGAAAACCTTTGGAGGGAGTTGAAAGTCTGTGTTGCCCAGTGACCGGCCCAAAACATCACTGCTCTAGAGGAGATCTGCATGGAGGAATGGGCCAACATACCACCAACAGTGTGTGCCAACCTTATGAAGACTTACATAAAACATTTCACCTCTGTCATTGCCAACAAAGGATATATAACAAAATATTGAGATGAACTTTTGTTATTGACCAAAAACTTATTTTCCACCATAATTTCCAAAACAAATTTTGCAAATCAGACAAGGTGATTTTCTGGATTTGTTTTCTCATTTTCTCTAATAGTTGTGGTCTACCTATGATGTCAATTACAGGCCTCTCTCATCTTTTTAAGTGGGAGAACTTGCACAATTCGTGGCAGACTAAATACTTTTTCCCCACTGTATGTCGGGGAAAACAAAAGGATTAGCAGTCCAAAATTAGGCATATTGGATGTTTAACCCCCCCCAACAATCACCTGTCCTTGGCCCCCATACACATTATAATGTAAGCCGGAACTAATCAATATCGCTTTGTTTGGCAAACGTCAGTCTAACATGTAAAGGTGGGGGGGTGTTAATTTACGCTGGGAAGTTTGCAATGTTTTTGCCTACTACAATATATATATATATATATATATATATATATATATATATATATATATATATATATATATATATATATATATATAATGTGTTTTTTTTTATTACATTGCATTAAAGGGCTGCCCTAATCAAGCTCCCCTCGTTGCTTATGGATGGCGTGCAGTAGCCACTCTACAGAGTGCAGGCTTCTGGAAATGGCTCCTACATTCTGCAGTAACGTGCTTTCCTCCCCTCGGCCTGGAAGCGTATTCCCTAATATAACATTGTGCTTCTTGTTACATGTCATCATTCTTCTGTCATTTTCCAATGAGTAGAGCACGGTGACGTGTAAAACATCTGGTTCGCATGTGGATGTATGTAGCCAAATGGCTCCGCTTTTGTGGCTGCCAACGTACATTATTTTGCGTTGGTCTGATGTGAAAATACTTTGTCTTGTAGGTCAGCTGTCGGTAAAAGGTTAGCGGTATTTACTGGGCATCCACTCTTTATTTAATGTGCAGATGAATAGCACGGTTAATAAAAGAATTATTGCTGGGTACTCTGACATTTATGTCCTTGGATTCCAATAAAGAATTGAAATTATGAATAGCTGATGGTTTAAATTGATGTTTTATGTTGAACACTAGCTGTAATTTGCCCTCTGAGGATTGTTATACCGAGAAACAGATGGTTTTGCAGAGTAACAAATTGCTTGAAGTATATATAGAACTGGCTTTGAAATACTTTCACCTTCAATTGCAGAGAATCTGATCCAGTTTAGACACTTCCGTTATGGAAAGCAGCCCCTGATTCCTTTCTTTTATTGTTAGATTGCATTATAATCTCATTTACCAACTTAAAGGGAACCTGTCATCACACGTTTACATATGGAAGCATCGGTGTAGTTGTATAGGCACTTGTTCCCCATGAAAAATAATACCTTTTTTGTAAAGACGCTGCCACACTAGGTATGGGGAAATACCAAGAGAACCGCAAAAAGGGAGGGAAGAGGGGGGGACACTGTGTCTAGGGGAGGGGGAGATAGTGACCTCTGATAAAAATCAGCTGGCCGGTAAATTCTCTGACATCCCTAGATAGGTTCTGCCTATGTGCCGAGCAGGATACTTGGCCCTTACTGACCTTGAACTGGGCCTTCGGTAATGAACGGACGGGATGAGCGTTAAGGCCCAGTCACACACAACGACTTACCAGCGATCCCGAAAACGATGTGACCTGATAAGGATCGCTGGTAAGTCGCTTTGAGGTCGCTGGTGAGATGTCACACAGTCAGACCTTACCAACGATGCAGGAACAATACAGGTCGCAGTAGCAACCTGTATAACGATCTCGGCAGTCACTGTGACCCTGTCACACAGTGTCAAACACAGCGATGTGTCCTGCCCAGCAGGACATCACCTTTGAAGAAAATGGCCTGGACCATTCTGCAAGGACTAGAGATGTCACAGCAGGGGCCTGATCGCTGGTAGGTGTCACACATAACAAGATCGCTAACGGGATCGCTACTGCGTCACCAAACGGTGACTCAGCAGCGATCTCGCTAGCGATCTCGTTATGTGTGACGGTACCTTTAGTCAACCCCAGGGAAAACAAACAGGAAAGCAAACAAGCAACTTATCTTCAAGATGCCTTGGGGAAAGGAACAGCAGCATACAACAATGTTTCTCCAGATGATTACAAGCCCACTGCTTGCAATCAGGACCGTATAGAAACTTAAAGGGAACCTGTCGGGTCCAGTATGCACCCAGAACCATAAGCAATCAATGGGTGCATATTTCTAGTCCCTGCCTAAAGCGGGCTTTACACACTGCGATATCTGTCCCGATATCACTAGTATGGGTACCCGCCCCCATCTGTTGCGCGACACGGGCAAATCGCTGCCCGTGCCGCACAACATCGCCTAGACCCGTCACACATACTTACCTGTCCGTCGACGTCACTGTGACCAGCGAACCGCCTCCTTTCTAAGGGGGCGGTCCGTGCGGCGTCACAGCGACGTCACTGAGCGGCCGCCCAATAGCAGCGGAGGGGCGGAGCTGAGCGGGACGTAACATCCCGCCCACCTCCTTCCTTCCGCATAGCGGCCGGGAGGCAGGTAAGGAGAGCTTCCTCGTTCCTGCGGCGTCACACGGAGCGATGTGTGCTGCCGCAGGAACGAGGAACAACCTCGTTACTGCTGCAGTAACGATATTTGAGAATGGACCCCCATGTCACCGATGAGCGATTTTGCACGTTTTTGCAACGATGCAAAATCACTCATCGGTGTCACACGCAACGGCATCGCTAATGCGGCCGGATGTGCGTCACCAATTCTGTGACCCCAACGAGTTCGCATTAGCGATGTCGTAGCGTGTAAAGCCCCCTTAAGGCTATGTGCCCACGGGGAAAGTGTCCTGTGGATATATCCGCAGGAGCTCCCAGAAAACCGCAGCACATCTTTGTCTGTTTACATGCTGCGGTTTTATTGCGGAATGTCCTGTGGATATGCTGCGGGCATTCTGCATTGAGGATACAGTACCATGGCTTCGGCACTGCATCCTCAATGCAGAACAAGTGCTGGAGTGATCGGGGAGTTCATACTTACCTCTATCACGCAGCACTTCACTGTCCGGACGTGTCTGTCTGCACATTGCCGGAGAAGGTGGGCGGGCTTGAACTAGCTCCGGCTGTCACATGACTGAAGCTTGTGCAGGCCCCACCCACCCCCTGCTCCTGGCTCCACCGCGCTCCTCTGCACCGGAGGAAGTGACTCCGGTGTCTTCTATCAAGGCAGGTAAGTATGGGACCCTGCGGAGAAATCTGCAGGAATAATTCACATGCTGCAGATTTTTCCGCAGGGAAATCGGCATTATTTCCGCTGCGGAAAAAGCCGCAGCATGGGCACAGCAGTTCCAAAATGCCATAGAAATGGCTGGGGACTCGCTGTACTGTAAAAAATCTGCGGAATTTCCGCCAAAAAATCACGGCAAATTCCGCGAATTTAACACAGCGTGGGCACATAGCTTTAATGCGTTACTTTTTGTAACTTATGGAGACTTTTACCAAAAATGTCACTACAGATTGATACGATATTTTTTAAGGAACTTTTTTATTTCTCCATTTTTTAACATAGCATAACAATTACAATTATAGAAAACTTGTAATAGATATCATCTATAACCCCTGAAGTCACTTCAATAAGATGGAAGACTATATAGACACTTCTATACATAAATATAATAAAAATGTCTAAACCGTGCTGCTGACTCTAGATAGTACTTATGCTATTTTTTCTGTTTTGTTTTGTTTTTTAACCAAGAGCTGGAGTGAAGCCGAAGCATAATTGAAAGCTTTACCCGTCTTCTAAACTGCCAATAACTATATGTTGAGCACTTGCTCATTTTTGGCACCAAAATTTTTTGTTGGTGCCAAAAATTTTTGAAAACATTGGCTGCAATCCTCACCTTGATCTCAGCTAATAAACATTTCAGTCCTGATTATTTTCACAATACCAGCGCACCAATTCTAATGTATAATTGTTACCGTTTAGAATTTTAATTGAAAAAAAAAATTGTGTAATTACTTTTATGCCCCCAAAAAACAAAAGTATATTAGGGGGGATTCCTTTATTGGTGCACATGAAAAATGTCAAATAAAGGGTTATGATAATCTTGTAAATTTACATCAGGATACGCCATAATTATACAAAACATGGCCTGCCTAATTCCTCACGCAATGGTGCCCCCGTCTCAAAGTACCCCTGATGAAGCCACTCATGGCGAAACATGCCGGGCAGGCTTTTAGCTAGGCCCTGATGAAGCCAGTCATGGCGAAACATGCCGGGCAGGCTTTTAGCTCGGAATTTTTAATTAGCAGATATTGGGGTAGGGAATGATAATGTCTATATAGAAAATAAGAGAATTGTATCAGTTGGTCCGTGGCCAATTCTAGTCCCTATAAAAGAAATCAATATTACTAATCTATCTTTTAAATGTTATCTTTTTATATTTTTAATTTATCATTTTACTAATCTGTCTTTTTAATGTTAGCCAATTATTGTTTAATAAAAGTTATGTTTTAACAATCCTTAGTCAGGGTACCTCTAGTTGTCCTTAGGGGCAAATTGTGTTTCCAGACTCAAAGTAGACCCAGGCCTTACTGGTGTGACCCACGGTCTGTCATTTATTTTTAGTATTTCTTGTGCTATAAAGGCAAAAGTTAGTAATGCCCCTTTATTCGCCAACACAATTTTGTGTAGTAAATTCATATATCAGTAATATAACTTTAGATTGTTGTCTATTTACTGGATTACCGTAACATTATGCAAAGAGCCATTAGATCTGTAAACCCTCATTACAGGTCACGAGGCCAAGGGAAACTGATCACCAAGGAGGCTACGTCTAGGACTCCAGAGAGTGTCATTCCTGACACCTCGGCCTTGTGAGCCATGAGCTTTAAAGGATGGACAGATGGTCCTGTGTAGCCAAGCTGGACATCCCTCATTTACTATAGCGAGGGGGTGGAAGAAAACAAGGCGTTAAATATGCAATGTACTCGCCTCCTTATTAGCCCATGGTCCAGTTGCAGACCTGCGATTTCCATAATACAGTGTTGGCTGTCATGGAAGCTTGAGCCCAGGATCAGGCATATAAAAGGTGGGTTAATCAATGGGAACGTGAGCGCATGTTGGGGGTCAGCCGAGCCGAGTGCGATCCATACACTTTACCTATAATCAAGGTAATAGAAGGAGAACAATAGATGGAAATGTTTAGGTATTTCTGTTATTTCTCCCTTTTTATTTTATGACTGTTATGCTTATTTCTGTTACTTTATTTTTCTCTTTTATGTACTTTTTCTTGTAAGCGCTGTACTTTTTATATTAAAGGTTAAAAATTTAATAAGTTTGGTCATTGTATGCTCTAAAAAAAAATCCATAACTTTTCAGACATTGTGTGGCCTTTTGACTTTTGGACAATCGTATATATTTTGGGGACTCCTCACCCTGTGTGTTTATGTATCTGGGGTGTGTGGACTTTTTGTCGGGGTGTGAATTGTGCTCGCTTTACAGCCTATATTAAAGGTGAGTGCAAGATTGAGTGAGAGGAGACAGATTAACCCTTGCAGTCATGTTGAAGTGGGTATATGACAAATTTATTTTCCATTAAATAGATTATTTAAGGAGTTTTATGGCCCTATGGATATTCTGATGAGTGCGGGGGGCTTGAAAACCCCCCATCGCAATTCAACAGATCAGCTAATTCATTGTTAGGTTGAGAAAGGACATCTCTATCAAGTCCAACTGAGGGATGGCAGGGTCCGCAGCACTCTGGGTACGACTGCCGCCTCCTCATTGTTTGCTCTATTGTTATGAATACGAGCTTGTAAGCTCGAAATGCGTAACTTTGTGTACCTATGTGGTTTTATATACAATTTTTTTTTTTGGTTGTAATATTTCAAATAAATGTGATCTTTCAATACTACTTGTTTTTACGCTAAAGGTGCTTGATTACAGCTTTATGCTTCACCGCTCTGTGCACCCCATAGTGGCTGTGCCTGGTACTGCAGCTCCATCTACGGAATTCATTAGGCGCAGCTCTTACCAAATGCACAGAGCGGAGCCTGGTAAACATTGAAAATGCTGCATGCTTACTCAATTCCTGTGGTCAGTGGACGCCAGCAGCCAGGTCTCCTGATATTAACGACCTACTCTAAAGGCCAGGAAAACCCCTTTTAAATACAGGGATAAGAATCAACACCTATTGAATAGCGGAGCGACTTTTCCTGAACATCCTTGGTGAATTATTGGTGAAAGGTCGCCCATTATTATTCTTACGCTCTGTGCACACTTTGCTTTTGTATTCTTATTTTAATCAATAGAGCAAGTAAAAATGCATCCCAGCAAAGTCTATGAGAATCATGACTTGCTGTGCACACATTGATTCTTTTTTCCTTGCAGATTTTGTTACTGAAAAAAGAAGCAGCATGTCACTTGTTTCTACTTTTTTTTTTTTTTTATAATTCACTGAAGTTTTTTTATCACTACAGTGGATTATATGTCAGTAGTTCGCCTCACACATTGTGTATACAGCATGGTGTGTGAGGCTCTCTGTAGAACAGTAACCCGGGGTCGTCATGTTGACGACTCAAGAGGGATTTACACGTAACAACGTTGTTGCGTGTTAAACATACGAGCGACCGCTAATGATCAAAATTAGTCACCTAATCGTTGATTGTTGACACGTCGTTCATTTCCCAAATGTCGTTCCTTGTTCTGGACGCAGGTTGTTGGTCGTTCCTGAGGCAGCACACATCACTATGTGTGACACCCCAGGAACGAGGAACAACAGCGTACCTGCATCCTCCGGCAACGAGGTGGGCGAGACTTTCATGTGCCTGCTCTCCGCCCCTCCGTTTCTATTGGACGCCTGCCGTGTGACGTTGCGGTGACGCCGCACGAACCGCCCCCTTAGAAAAGAGGCTGTTCGCCGGCCACAGCGACGTCGCTAGGACGGTAAGTCCGTATGACGGGGCCTAGTGATATTGTGCGCCACGGGCAGCAATTTGCCTGTGACGCACAAACGACGGGGACGGGTGCGATCGGCAGCGACATCGCTAGAGATGTTGCAGCGTGTAAAGTGGCCATTAGGGTTGCCATGGCAGCGATCAGGTCCCTGTGATCACATTACAGGGACTTGATCGCCAGAAAAAGGGTAAGTGATTCCTCTCCCTGCCTCCTCAATGCTTAGATCGCAGCATCCAGGGGGTTAAACTGCCAAAAGCAGCACGGGCATGGCTTTGGGCAGTGAGAGCCGGCTCCCGGCTGTGACATCAGCCGGAGACCTGGCAGCGATTGCGGGAGTACAATGCCTGAACACCCGCGATTGCCATGAGTAAAGCAAAAAAGCATAAAAAAAGTGCAAATATGATAAAAAAAAAGTGTGGTTTTCTTCCTGCCAAAACATACTTTGTCCATAAAAGAAGCACACAAGAAAAGCAATGTGCGCACATAGCCTTAAGTTCCCGACACACACATCGAGATCGTTAACGAGATCATTGCTGAGGCACAGTTTCTGTGACGTGGCAATGATCTCGCCAGCGATCTCGTTATGTGACACCTACCAGTGATCAGGCCCCTGCTGTGAGATCGCTAGTCGTTGCCGAATGGTCCAGGCCATTTTCTTTAAAGGCAATGTCCTGCTGGGCAGGACACATCGCTGTGTTTGACGCCTACCAATGACCTCCTAACACTGTCCCAACGCCCGCCGAGATCGTTATACAGGTCGCTGATCGTTACTGCGTCGTTGGTAAGATCTGACTGTGTGACATCTCACCAGCGACCTCCCAGCGACTTACCAGCGATCCTTATCAGGTCACATCGTTTTCGGGATCGCTGGTAAGTCGTTGTGTGTGACTGGGCCTTTACTCATTATTGCTGTATTTTGGGCCACCCACATTTGTTCTTGAATTCCAGAGCTTTCATTGTAGTTAGATCACGGCCTTAGGTGCCTCCATGGCACCGGGGGGTAAAGCCAACACATGTCTTCCCAGTCCTACCACAAGACAACACTCTCTCAACACCAGTAACGTTCCCTCTTCGGCCTCTGTACATAACTCTCAGCCGTCTATTGTGCTTGCTTCTTTTGTACCTGCATGGAAGATTATTCCAGCTGCGATCACCTATTATGATGCGCGGTAGTCGGTGTGCCGACCTGTCATACACATGATCCTCCTTATAAGTATGCTTTATCCTTGCTCTACTAATTGAATAAAACATAAAGGACAATCCCCGGAGAGATTACAATCTTAAGTGGTAATGTTAGGGAATTAAGTGTGTTTGCTGCATTCTGCTGCCACCCTCCAGCCATGACAGTATTAAGCATACTATTCCTGTTCCAGTAAAATGCCCCTTTGTCCGTACTTGTCCCAGGCTGCAGACAACCTATCAGAAGGGCATTTCAATTAGACCTTGATAAGTGAAAGGTATTTGCTAATCTTTGGTGGGTGTGCAGAATGGCTCATGTTCAAAGAAGTGAAGAAATGCATCAGGAATCCTGGCTCTGCTCATTTCCCTTCTTTGCTGATTGTCAGGAAATGGCACATTAATTTGTCTGGCTCAGTAATAGCCCTCAAAAGATATAGACAGTGGAACACTACTGCTTCATTATTGTTACTAATTTTAGACGTTTCGAGGAAAACATTCTCCATCTAGGATTTTTGTGCAAATTCTTCTTTGCTCTTGATGTCTTTTTTTTTTCTCTACTTTTTTTCTTTTATTCCTATGCACATTACTTTGTTGTGTGCCGAGTCACCGATACACCGCTCTTCTATTAATTGACATGATTATTAAATCTCAAACTGCAGCCTTATTACAAGCTGTGCTAATTAAAATTTGCCATGGCAAAACTTATCACAAAATTGATGGCAGCCTAGAACTAAATTTTGTAATTCCAAAATGTAATTTGTATAGGTTTTTTTTCTTTTCTTTTACTATAAGAAACAGAAAAGGCAAATAATCCCTCCAAACCATACAAAAGGATCAGAGCTACTTATCATTTTCAGAGAAAGCTAAAAAAAAAAAAGTACACTGGCCTCTGAATGGCTGCTCTGCAATGCAAATCAAAGATAATAAATAAATTCACTGCACTCATAGATTGTGATGCAAACAAATTTTCAAATTTTTTTGAGGCAACATTTGACGTTTTGACCCCGTTTGGGTCTTAGTCAAGAGTCGCTTAAACATGGGTGCCTGGGATATGGAAATTTGAGTGGATTTATAGCGTTGGTAGAGATTACCCTGCAATGCAAATCAGGCTTGTCTCTGTTATGATCCGGAACCATGGAAGACCACCACAGATCATTGGCAAAAGGTGACAACTAATCTGGCCGTCATCCCCTTACTAACCATCACAACTAGAAGTAGCCGAGGGGTGAACTAACATCCTGTGCACCGCGAACCCAGCCGGAGAACTAACTATCCTAAAGGTAGGAAAGATGAATAACTCTCTGTCTCAGAAAATAGACAAGAATAGCAAGCCCCCCACATTCAAAGACTGCGGTGATATAGGAAAAACACAATACACAGGTAGATGACAGGATTAGCAAAAGGTGAGGCCCCCGCTGACTAAAATAGGAAAGGACAGGAAAGGGGCTGATGGTGGCCAGAGAAAAACCCTGCAAAATACCAACTTCCTGATAATACAAAAAGGCCCTCAGATCGCACGATCTGCACTCCATCCTATACCAGGTGCCCTTGTCATACCAATGAACAGAAAACAAGAATCATAACAAAGTCAACAAGCCACAAACACATGGACCCAAAGGAGCTATACTCCACACAGAACTGCAGGGAGTTCCTCAACAATCCACTAAGGGGGAAAATCCCTGCAAGCAAATAAACTGAAACCAACCACAGCAAATGACAAACCCAGATAAACAAAAGAACTAGACCATAAATAAAGAGCAAGCACTTATCTGGGGAAGATGTGGTGTAGAGCAGGATTAAGCAGGCTGGAGATACAAAGAACAACTGACATCTGGCAACAGCCTGCAATCAGACCAGGATTTAAATAAGCAGAGAGTTAGCAAAGGAAACACCCACTGCACAACACACCTGGTCCAAGTCCAAACCATTCCTGGCCACCAGAGGGAGCCTCCCAGCAGCCAAAACATAACTAACATTCATAACATGTCTCCCTCTATTAACCACCGAAAATTCTTGAAGAAGCCTGATCTTGGATAACCCACTGTAGTTTCTCATACACCAGGTAAGATCCCATACTTTGCACTGACGAGGGGCAATCACCCCGAAACACCGTGTCTGCAAATTGGGGTTCTGATCTGGTATAAATCCTAAGCCATATGAAAAAGCTTGTTAAAGGGCCACTTTTGACATGCAGGATTGCTACTTCTAATAGGTGGTGCTAGAGTTTGTCTCCTTCCTCCCTGGAGAGACAGTTCGAATATTTAAAAAGGGTGAGCAGACATGCCCTCAGATGGCTGCCACCTGCCTAAAAATTCTTAGCCGGCCTGAATTTTAGCTTCATTCACTTTTGAGCACATACAAGTACATTCACTGCCATTACAATTTTTATTTCATAATGTTTATTGGAAATGAAACTGTTGACACAAAAAAAAAAAAATTAAATAATAAAAAAAAAGCTAAGTCTTTTTGTTGCAACTTCCCAAAAATTAGCATTAAAGGGAACTTGTCAGTTGCAATATGCACCGAGAACCATGATCAGTTCTGGGTGCATATTCCTAATCCTTGCCTAACTGTCCCTGTATACACTAGTATAGATAAAGGGATCTTTAGAAAAAGTATTTCTAAAGATGCTTTATGATATGCTAATGAGCACAGGGACTAGTCACAAGGGCGTTTGTTCCTGCGGGCATTGCGCCCTTTTAGCAGGGCGTGCTAACATACTATTCAATGCCCACTGCCTAGCGTCATCACCAGCGTTGACGCGCGTACCTGTCTGTT
This sequence comes from Anomaloglossus baeobatrachus, assembly GCF_048569485.1. Taxonomy (NCBI): domain Eukaryota; kingdom Metazoa; phylum Chordata; class Amphibia; order Anura; family Aromobatidae; genus Anomaloglossus; species Anomaloglossus baeobatrachus. The sequence continues at coordinate 125,061,893 of NC_134354.1, forward strand.
GTCACCGCTTCAGAATGCCAGGCAGTGTGTGTGATCAGTGGTGACTTCTGATCATGTGCACTGCCCTGTATCTGAGGCTGGGATAAAGAACAGGTACGTGTGTCATTGCTGATGATGACGCTAGGCAATTGGGCATGGTGTGCTAACTTCTAAGGAGTACTTTACTTTGCACGCTGTGACATCGCTAGCCAATGCTAGCGATGCTGAGCGCAATAGTCCCCGCCCCCGTCACACATGCGATATCTTGTGATAGCTGCCGTAGCGAACATTATCGCTACGGCAGATTCACACGCACTTACCTGCCCTGCAACGTCGCTCTGGCCGGCGATCCACCTTCTTCGTAAGGGGGCGGGTCGTGCGGCGTCACAGTGACGTCACACAGCAGGCGGCCAATAGAAGCAGAGGGGCGGAGATGAGCGGGATGTAAACATCCCGTCCACCTCCTTCCTTCCGCATTGCTGGTGGACGCAGGTAAGGAGATGTTCCTCGCTCCTGCGGCTTCATACAAGAACGAGGAACAACATCGTACCTGTCGCTGCAGCGAAATTATGGAAATGACCGACACTACACAGATCACCGATTTTCGCCGCTTTTACGATCGTTTATCGGTGCTTCTAGGCTTTACACGTTGCGACGTCGTTACCGGCGCTGGATGTGCGTCACTTTCGATTTCACCTTGACGATATCACAGTACTGATGTCGCAACGTGCAAAGTACCCCTAAGAGGACGGAATGAGCGCAGGAACTACACCCTTGCGACTAGTCCCTGAGCTCATTAGCATGTCATAAAGGATCTTTAGAAATACTTTTTCTAAAGATCTCTTTATCTATGCTAGTGTATACAGGGACAGTTAGGCAGGGATTAAGAAATATGCACTCAGAACTGCTCGTGGTTCTGGGTGCATATTGCACCTGACAGGTTCCTTTTACAGGGTAATTCAGCTCCATTCACATTCCTCATTATATTATCATAGGCGCGTGGTCTCTGCTACTCAGAGTCTACCAGCAGATATTTGTAGATGTGACGTCTCTGTCCCTGCTCCCGATTTGGCTGTAAGTAGAGCTGGAATACTTCTTTAATAAAAATAGATTATAAATAATAACTAAATAGTAATAAAATTAGAATAAATTATAACTCCATGTAAAAACGCAAGCCTTCAGATAGCTAGATCTTTGAAGAAATTAAAAAAAGTTGTATGTCTTGAAATGTGTTGCTTTGAAATCTCCTCCCACAGAACACACAAAGTTTGATCCTTAAATTGTCATTCTCAAGTTTCTAGTTTTCCGCAGAATGGTAGATAACGTCCCAATCATGGAGGTCCATGGGAGATAACGTCCCAATCATGGAGGTCCAACCACTGTGACGATCCTAAGAACCGATACTCTTAACAGCCCCATGCGAATGGAGTAGAGCTGAAACATGAGCGCAGCTTCTCCATCCATTCTTAGTGGGACCTAGGAGATTGCCGAATGCTTCGCTCAGCTGGTCATTGGCGCTTCTACTACAAAGAATGGAGAGGTAGTGCGCATGCTCAACCATCAACCACTTCTTTATTTATATGGGGATCCTCAGAGGCCTGGTCCTGATTGATCGGAAAGTTATTCCCTTCCCAATGGATAGGGATAACTTACAAATTTGAGAATCCCCCTTTAAAGGGAATCTGATAGCGTCATAATGTAGTAGGTAGAGAGCCTGATTCCAGCAATATATCACTTTCCGGACAGTTTGGTGCAGTTTTGATAGAATCGCTCTTTTGTATGATATACCGTATTTTTCGGACCATAAGACGCACTTTTTTCCCCCCAAATGTTGGGGGAAAGTTGGGGGTGCGTCTTATGGTCTGACTGTGGCTGCGGGGAATGAGGTGCTGCGGTGGAGCGGGTCATCGGGGGCACGAGCAGGCTATAGCAGCCTGCTGTGACCACGTGGGCCCGCTCATTACATATGCACGCCCATCCTCCCGCCCATTTCTCAGCGCAAAAGCCGGCGCTGACAGGTGGGCGGGAGGACGAGCGGGGACGCGCGCATAGTAAAGAGCTGGCCGCATGATCACCCCTGGCAATTACAGCCTGGAGTGATCATGTGTGGCTGTATTCACTGCTCCCAGCGCGTCATCATCAGCGCGGGGTGCAGTGAATCAGAACACTCACCCGCCCCCGTGTGTGGAGCCTCCCCCCTGCACCACGCGATGTCTTCCTGTCTGTGCCGGTCAGCTGATCTGTGCTGATCAGCTGATCGGCACAGACAGGAAGACATCGCGTGCTGCAGGGGAACGGCTCCACACACACATACACACATACACACATAACACACATAACACACACACACACACCACACACCACACACCACACCACACCACACCACACCACACCACACACACCACACACACACACACACACACACACACACACACACACACACACACACACACACACACACACACACACACACACACACAGGTCAGTGGTGCAAAGAGGAAGATGATCGGCTGCAGGGAGTGAGGAAAAGGTGAGTATAAACGTTTGTTTTTTTTTCTCTGTGCTATAGGATACAGGCCATATACCAGGATGGTATATGAGCACGATGGGGGCATATAGCAGGATGGGAGTATATGAGCAGGATGGGGGTATATGAACAGGATTGGTTATATGAACAGAATGGCAGTATATGAGCAGGATGGATGGGGGGTATATGAACAGGATGGGGGGGTATATGAACAGGATGGATGGGGGGTATATGAACAGGATGGATGGGGGGTATATGAACAGGATGGATGGGGGGTATATGAACAGGATGGATGGGGGGTATATGAACAGGATGGATGGGGGGTATATGAACAGGATGGATGGGGGGTATATGAACAGGATGGATGGGGGGTATGTGAACAGGATGGGGGTATATGAGCAGGATGGATGGGGGGTATATGAACAGGATGGGGGAATATGAGCAGGATGCTGGTATATAAGCAGGATGGGGGTTTATAGCAGGATCATTACCAGGATGGGGTACCTTAGTAGAGAATTTGGGGACATTACCCCCATAATAGTGTCAGCAGCAGATCCTCGCCCCATAACAGTGTGTCATGACCACATTTTTTTGCTTAAAGTTTTATTTTCCTCCTCTAAAACCAGGGTGCGTCTTATAGTCCGGTGCGTCTTATAGTCCGAAAAATACGGTAGATGTTATACACAGCTTCTGGGCTGTATATACGCCCGCCACACCACTGATTGGCAGCTTCCTGTGTACACTGTGAATTGGCTGTAACAGTTTTATACATTTGCAATAATGGAGCCATATGGAATATGGATTTATACCGTACAGATTGTAATATGTGTATGTAAAGCTTTCTTTTATGCATTTTCCTTATACACATTGAATGGTTTATTTTTTCTTTTAGATTCTTTTATTGTCAGCTTGTTCCATGTGTGATACTTTCTTACACTTTGTCAGCACACCGCTGTTCTTGGTTCGTGGTTGCATATTTATTTAGGATCATTACATTATATATTTTTAGGATAATTTATAGTTTCCATAAATACACAGAAATTTGAAGAATAAAATGTTCCCCCAAAATCTATAATTAGAGATTACAGGTCTTTCTTCTCTGCCACCCAGGGCTGAAATAGTTTCTTTAAATTCTACAACCTACATTTGAAAGTTAGCGGCACAATCCATATTGTGGGGTTTAGATAAATCACCATTGAAGAAACAATAATATATATGTGAACCTGAAAGGCAAAGTAGATGGATTGTTTCTGGAATAGGGAAACTGTAGAGTAAAGCATTCTGGGGAAAAAAAATATGTAAAACACACAAAAACTAATGTTACTTGAATACTCTTTTTAAAGGGGTGGTTCACTAGTTGGCATTACTGGCCACATCGATATAACATTGAGAAACAAGGCTTCTCTCAGATAACTTGTGTTGGCAATAGTGTCGGGGGCGGAGCTATTGCGGTCCGCTCATGCCCATCATGTGACCCCTCGGTCACCAACAATTGACATGCTGCTGATTATTTCTGCAACAAAATCTGCACCAAATCTACAAGGAAAGAAAAAGCAACGTTGGCACAACACTGCAGAAATCTCATAGACTTTGCTGGCTTCCGGATTGGTATGCAGATATTGGTGCAGATTTGTCAAAATCTGCAAAAAAACGCACCGTGTGCACATAGCCTTAAAAAAGACACTTCAGGGTTCCAAGACTCCTTAAGCGGGCTTTACACGCTACGATTTATCTAACGAGATGTCGGCGGGGTCACGTCGTAAGTGACGCACATCAAGCCTCGTTAGTGATAGCGTAGCGTGTGACAGCTATGAACGAGCAGAAATACTCACCTTCTCGTTCATCGCTGACACGCCGCTCATTTTCTAAAAATCGAACGACCGGTTGTTCATTGTTCCCGAGGCAGCACACATCGCTCCGTGTGACACCCCGGGAACGGTGAACTGCAGCTTACCTGCGGCCGCCGGCAATGCGGAAGGAAGGAGGTGGGCGGGATGTTTACGTCCTGCTCATCTTCGCCCCTCCGCTTCTATTGGCTGGCCGCTGTGTGACGTCGAACGCCCCTCCCCCTTCAGGAAGTGGATGTTCGCCGCCCACAGCGAGGTCGTAGGGAAGGTAAGTACGTGTGACGGGGGGGGTTACAACATTGTGTGACACGGGCAACAAATTGCTCGTGCCGCACTAATGATGGGGGCGGGTGCGATCGCACGAGAAATCGACACATGTAAAGCAGCCTTTAGAAAAGCAGCGTTTGTTGAAGCATCTCCTTCTTGACTTGTCGGATTTAACCACCTGAAAACAAACCATTGCGTGCACAGACCAATCAGATTATTTATTCCACTTCTCCTAATTTCTAGCTGGTATTTTCTGTACGTTCTGATAATTCCTCCTCATGTTTCTGAGTTTAGTTTGTTGTTTTGTGTTTATCGCTCGTCTGTAGCCGCTTTTAAGCCTCCGTCCCCTGTAGCCACTATCGAATTTAGATTGTGATAAGGAAACTATTAGTAAGCCGAGCGTGCGAAATGCAAACACAAGTGTCTGAGGCTCCGCACATCCCTTTCTTAGACATGATAAATTGTGCCCCACTATTCCTGCCGCCTTTTATACTTGTCCTATACTGCACATACCCTGTAGTTGGGCTCAATGCAATGAAAGGGAAGAAAAGCAAAGAATGTTAAGTAGGGTCTGGCCTGACTTTTCGAGATGAGCAAGCTCTCTTGGACATATGATCTATATAATATATTGTTCTAATGGTTACACTTATTCTACCCCATAAGCAGCGGCCACTAAACAGAGTGACGTTTTTGAATGCTCGCTGGGATTCCTCTGTAAGGAATTCTTCCCGTTCTCTCTCCAGCTCTAATCGAATTCTGGATTGTTGCCCTGCGTTTGTCTGGAAACACATGGAAAGAGTCCTGGCTATGAACCGTGCTTACAACACATTTTGCCCTTTTGCATTTCGCTTCTCCCACATAACAGGTGGCTGCATAAATATTTAGAAAATGAACAAGTGTCGTATGCTGTAGGCACCTGTGCGCACATCGCAGATTATCGGGAAATCTGATGCAACCAACAATACTGAATCTTAAAGGGAACATGTCACCAGATTTTGGCCTTCTAAACTAAAACTAGGACATTAAGCAGCGCCTGTGCTACATTCTATAAAGGTGCACGTTATCCCCTGACTCCCCCCTGTAGACCCCACAAATACAGTTATAAACTCTCCTGCCATGTATGCAAATTGTTAGGTCTGATGGACGTCCTAATCTGCGCCTCTTTTCGCCCTCCTCCTGTGTTAATCGATGTGGATGACTCTTCGGACGCCATCCACTTACCGTAGGTGGGCAAAATCTCTCCTATCGCGGGCAGAGCAGAAAACATAGCTGTCCTCACTTGCGCCGGTGAGCTAAATGCGCAGACGCGAGATTATGGGCGGGTACGAGCATGGCGCTGGTGAAGTCCTACACAGCGCTGACCTTACCAGCACCATGCTTGTACTCGCCCATAATCTCTCGCCTGCGAATTTAGCTCACTGGCACAAGCGAGGGCAGCTATGTTTTCTGCTCTGCCCGCGATATGGCAGAGCGAACTGCACCTGCGCGAGCTGACCTAACTGCACAGGCGCGAGATTTGAAAATGTGACGAGGAGGATGACGGAGGGCGTCATCCAGTCAATCAAGAAAGGAGGACGGCGATCAGCGGCAGGAGGGGGGATAAAGGAGCAGAAAATGAGCCCGCCCATCTGGCTAACACAGGTAATTAGCATACCTAACAGCCAAGTTTTATAAAGTTATTTTTGGGGTCTGGAAGGGGAGTCAGGGCCAAGGTGCACCTTCCTAGAATGCAGCCCAGGAGCTACAGAAGGTGGTTAATTTAGTTAATTATGAAAAATCTGGTGACAGGTTCCCTTTAAGAAATTAAATAAAAATACCTAAATGCCACATGCAGTATTGGGCTCTCCATGTTTTTCCACTGCTTTGATCTTTAGGTGTTTTGGTTTTTTTTTTATAATTCTTCTTTCCCTTCACTTTTGTGCCTGTGATTAGATGTACAATGGCCTATTCTTCTGTGTTTGCATTCAGCATACAGGAAAGTTGTGTAAACATCAGGAGTTATGTTAGCAGTAAAAAGTGTAGACGTCTTGTTGTAAGGCTTGGAAGTGCCCGGTAAATGATCAGACGTGCAGCCATGACGCTTAGTGTGCGTGGACTGGCCATAAAATAGCTTATTTCAGCTTTAGATTCTGATTTTGATGCGCCCCTTGCATGGCTGGAGGTGTGTTTGGGGTCATTGTCCTGTTGAAAAATAAATGATTGTCCAACTAAACGCAAACCGGATGGAATAGCACGCCGCTGCAAGATGCTGCGGTAGCCATGCTGGTTCTGTATGCCTTCAATTTTGAATAAATCCCCAACAGTGTCACCAGCAAAGCACCCCCACACCGTCACACCTCCTCCTCCATGCTTCACGGTGGGAACCAGGCATGTAGAGTCCATCCGTTCACCTTTTCTACAAAGACACGGTGGTTGGATCCAAAGATCTAAAATTTGGACTCCTCAGACCAAAGCACAGATTTCCACTGGTCTAATGTCCATTCCTTGTGTTCTTTAGCCCAAACAAGTCTCTTCTGCTTGTTGCCTGTCCTTAGCAGTGGTTTCCTAGCAGCTATTTTACCATGAAGGCTGCTGCGCACAGTCTCCTCTTAATAGTTGTTCTAGAAATGAGAAGGTGTGTCCAAACTTTTGGTCTGTACTGTACATGTATATACAGTAGGTACAGAGGACGTCTGTTGCAATCTGACTGGTCTGAGTCTGGGCTTAGAGTGTAAATGTGTATATAATTACTTGTATGTGTATATATAATTACGTGTATGGATGTACGTCGCCGATTTGCTCCGGTATGTCGTCATTACTGCGAGATGAAAACTTTTTTTGTCCAACAGAGGCGCTCTTCTTCATCTGTTTACATTAGCACATTCCTTCTTTAACAAGCCAAGAAATGACGGAGATTATATGTATCTGTTATGTCATCCCTATGGGGTCATGCCGTGAAAGGTCAGTTTTCAGAATACAGATTTCATACATATGCCGTTAACACATTCCTCCATGACGGCTGTCCAGCTGTTACGGGGCTTACACTGGAATTCAGAACCCATGAAATTGATAACGGCTTGTGCCGGATTGCTCCATACACCGTAGTGTGGTCACTTAAATCTTTGACACGGTGACAGCGTCAGTCACTGTCGGCCTCCGAGGGCTTGGGGCCTGCTCTAGATTTACCTGGCTGCTCGGCATATGTGCAATAGCGCAATTCTTCTGTTTAATCATTGCTTTGAAAAATAGGTCAAGAAGAGAAATCTACATCTCGTCCTAGTAAATAATTAAAGCTAATGGAATTTTCACAAGATCTGTGAGGGGGAATTTCTGTAGGCTGTGAACGGCTGCAGATCAAGGTATTTTTTATTTATCACTGCAGCTAACGCAAAAGTACCTGGTAAATGCACTTAAAATCCACACTGTCTATTTATAAAGGTGGCAACACAGCTCCGATTTATAGAGGAAAGAAATGGGCTTATTGATTACAAAGTATATGGGGTGTATGAGGACGTCATGTGCTGTGATGGGAACTTAACCCTGGAATTTTCTCTTTGTATGGCCAAGTATACATGTATAAAAGCATATAAAATAAGCTCTGTAGGTATTAAAGACGAAAACAAATTGAGGTGTGCTTGTCTGGCAAATGTATATTCCCTCCTCAGGGTTCAGATGTCCGTTCACATTGGCCGTCTGGTCTCAGACTGGTCGCAGGTCTCCAGACCCAAACCCTGCAGCTTCATAGGCACACATGAAGCTGCTGAGTTTGGCTTAGGAGACCAGTGGCCAGTCCATGTTTTACAGTCCATGATGAGACCGATGTACACGGACATCTGTATGGACTCTTAGGCGGGCTTTACACGTTGCGACATCGCTTCCGATATATCATCGGGGTCACGCCGTTAGTGACGCACATCCAGCGCCGGTAGCGACATCGCAACGTGTAAATCCTTGGTGCGACGATGAACGAGCACAAAAGCGTTAAAAATCGCTGATCTGTGTCATCGTTCATTTCCATAATGTCGTTACTGGTGCAGATACGGTGTTGTTCCTCGTTCCTACAGCACCACACATCGCTGTGTGTGAAACCGCAGGAACGACAAACATCTCCTTACCTGCGTCCACCGGCAATGCAGAAGGAAGAAGGTGAGCGGGATGTTATGTCCCGCTCATCACCGCCCCTCCGCTTCTATTGGCCGGCCGCTTAGTGACGTTGCGGTGACGTTGCTGTGACGCCGAACGCACTTCCCCCTTGAAGGAGGGATTGGTCGGCAGTCTCAGCGACGTCACCGACCAGGTATGTGCGTGTGAAGCTGCCGTAGCGATAATGTTCGCTACGGCAGCAAGCAACAGATATCGCATGTACTACGGGGCCGGGTGCTATCGCGCTCGACATCGCTAGCAATTGCTAGCGATGTCGCAACGTGTAAAGCCCGCCTTAAGCCCCCGTCACTCACAGCAAGATTGCTAGCGAGATCACAGAAACGTCACAGGTTCTGTGACGTATCAGCGACCTCGCCAGCGATCTCGCTGTGTGTGACAAGCAGCAGCGAGCGGGCCCCTGCTGCGATGTCGCTGATTGTTACAAAACGATCAGGACCATTTTTTGGTCGTTGGTCTCCCGCTGTGCAGCATGCATCGGCGTGTTTGACGGCGGGAGACCAACGATCTGAATGGGCAGGGAGCCGGCGTTTGGCAGCCTGTAAGCGGCGGTACGCTGGTAACCATGGTACACATCAGGTAACTATGCAAAGCGCTTTGCTTAGTTACCTGATGTGTACCATGGTTACCAGCGTACGCCGGTTACATGCTGCCAGACGCCGGCTCCCTGCACACGTAGCCAGGGTACACATCGGGTAACCATGCAAAGTGCCTTGCATAGTTACCCGATGTGTACCCTGGCTTCCAAGCACAGTGTCGCTACACGGGTCACTGGTGGCTGGTCTCTGATCGCTGTGGAGATCTGCCTGATTGACACCTCGCCAGCAACCATGTAGCGACGCTCCAGCGAGCCCTGCCAGGTCGGATCGCTGGAACGTCTCTACGTGTGACGGGACCCTTAGACATGTATGACATGTTCACAGACCCAAAACTGCCCAATAGATTCGAAGCCTACCCTCCCCCACCACTCCTCCACTTCCATTTTCTAAGTAGTCATGGTGGCCACCTCACTAGGCAGGATGGGGACCCATGTATTGGACAGAAGTGCAGATCCCTCAGACATTTATTGCATTTTCTGTACATATGGTCTAAAATGTCTAAAGTAGGAATAAATCATTTACTGGTATATTGGGGGGGGGGGAAACAGCTTTTTGTAAGTTATTTGGATTTTAGAGAATTCTGGATCACAATAAAAGCTTCATTATTATTATAATTACAATAGTAATTAGTTAATTATAATTATGGGGTAGTATGGGAGGAGGGCTGTACCATGGTTGGGTTTGGCACATTTATTATTTTGGAGGTCTTGGCAAACTGGATGGCAACCCAAGACTGAATGTTTCATTAGTTTGTGGTCATTTTTTTTTTTTTTTAATTTTTCATAAAAATTCTATCTGTTTGCTTATGTTGTCCAGAAAATAAAATGAGGTAGACCACCCTACTACACAAGACACCCCAGCATATAAACACAATACTCAATGTAGTCTCATAATTAGTGAGGAGCGAACACTACCATGCTTGGATACTCGTCACTCGGGGGTAAAATTGGCGTTATTTGATGTAGTGTGTCCAATATATATATATATCTATATATATATCATTATATACCTTTCCCCCCCCTCCCTCCCCGAAAGCGATCTGTATGTGGCTGGCTGTCTGGGCAGTTTGGCTTTCTGCCCACAATCAGTGACTTCCAATGAGGTTCACGTCATGTTTGGGTCCAAAACTGAACAATGAGGTTCACGTCATGTTTGGGTCCAGCTGAACCCACTGAACTTGAACTTCCATGGGTCCGCTCATCTCTAGTAAAGAGGTGATGATGCTCGGATGGGCGCGACTCAAGTACCCAAAAATAATTGAAGTCATTGGGGGACTTGAGAATTTTTTCCGGGAACTCTTCCAGAAAAATGCTCGGGTTCCCCCATTGACTTTCTTGGGTACTCAAGTAGCTCCCATCCGAGCATCCAACTGTTGGTTAAGAGTACTGAGCATGGTAGTGCTCGCTCACTAGTACTCACACGTCACATTCACATCCATTCAATACATTCCAGTGTCCATGTCCCAAATGTTTATTCGATCATATCTATAACAGTGATTCTGACTTGTCCCAGCAAACACCAAAAAATGGTTCCTAAAAATCAACTTCTAGGCTCTGAAGTTTAAACTTCCATACATAAAAAAATTATATGATGAAACTTGAGTATGTTACAGCCAGTTGTACAAGTAGTTCCTCTTCTTGGGGACGGTCAGCAAAAATTCTGATACAACAGTACAAATTATTGATAATTTCGTAATTCTTGCGCTAGTCCTGCCCTTCGGGAGTGTTCACACTGCATTTTTGAGCAGAAAATCCCCAAAACACTAAAAGAACTGACTTGCTGTTCAGATTTTCATAAGATGCCGAGCATGTAAAAGACGTAGCGTCCATTTTTCAGGCGTTGAATGCTAGACGAGAGTAGATCATTTTATGTAACCATGGTCCAGGTCAGTGCTCTCTGGCCATGGACAGGAACTGTATGAATTTCCTCTCTTTTCGGGACCCCGGGCTCGGGCTATGGTCATTTTGGCTGCGGGATGTCACCTGTGCCCAGCACATGACGTCACACAAAGCCAGTGAATCAAACACTGTGCTGGGGATCCCAGAAGATTCACTCAGCGCCTGTCCACGGCCAGAGAGCGGTGACCTGGGCTGGGGCTGCACAAAGCAATCCGCTCATGTCTACTCAATACTGTACAACACAAGTCAATGGGACGGCTGGAAGACTGCTTGGACGGCGTTTGGGTGTTCTTTGCGCGTTTCATCCATGCTTTCACGTAGAAAACGCAAGTATTTTCTTCACTTGTTAATGGTTATCAAAAAACATCCAAAAAAACCCAACAAAACACCAGGAAAAAAAGTTCAACAAATACACTAAAAAACCTCCAGAGAAAAGCAAAGTTTCCCGAAGCCTCTTCTGCTTAAGAAGAGTTGTTTTTGACCTCTGCAATAGACGCAGTGTGAACATGCACCAGCTTGATAATGCTTTTAATGCTTACCGTCACACTAGTGCGATGGAGAGGCGACACTGAGGACTGTGCACGGATCTGCCTCCTCCGGCTCACAAACCGGCTGCCTTTAGTAAAAGGAAATATATCTTTAAATATATGTTGAGATAGCGCTGTCCAGTTAGGATGTGCATTGTGGGAGTCTTTATGTGGCGTGTAGTATTGATTAGCTGGATCAATACACTGTTGATGCTCCCATAGGCTCTATTAAACAGTTAATTGGAAAGTTACGACATATAGAGGCTTATGCTCAAGCTGCCGGGATAATCGCTGGAAGCTGGATTCTGCCTCCACTAAGACCATGTAACATATTGTATCTACCTGCTCAGCGACTGCTTATTGTCTCGTATTTCTACTCGCAGAATGATCTGTAAGGCTATGTGCGCACTAGGCGTTTTTTTCATGCTGCGTTTTTATGTGCGTTTTTGTCTAAAAAACGCACCCGCGGCTTAAAAAACGCGGCAAAAACGCATGCGTTTTTGCCGCGATGTGGTGCGTTTTTTGCTGCGTTTTTGCTCACTGCGTTTTTAATCAGTGCACAATGCCATTAAAGATTGTTGATGAAAAAAAAAAAAAAAAAAAGGTCTGATGTCATTTCCTTCTTCAAAATGTTCATTGTATGCAGGAGAGCAGACAGCAGCTGCAGAACTACAAGTCTCAGCATCCTCCATTCACTAGTGTATGCAGGAGAGCAGACAGCAGCTGCAGAACTACAAGTCTCAGCATCCTCCATTCACTAGTGTATGCAGGAGAGCAGACAGCAGCTGCAGAACTACAAGTCTCAGCATCCTCCATTCACTAGTGTATGCAGGAGAGCAGACAGCAGCTGCAGGACTACAAGTCTCAGCATCCTCCATTCACTAGTGTATGCAGGAGAGCAGACAGCAGCTGCAGAACTAGAAGTCTCAGCATCCTCCATTCACTAGTGTATGCAGGAGAGCAGACAGCAGCTGCAGGACTACAAGTCTCAGCATCCTCCATTCACTAGTGTATGCAGGAGAGCAGACAGAAGCTGCAGAACTACAAGTCTCAGCATCCTCCATTCACTAGTGTATGCAGGAGAGCAGGCAGCAGCTGCAGAACTACAAGGCTCAGCAGCCTCCATCCAGGACTGTATGCAGTTTTTTGCCCAAAAAGAAAAAAAAATGACATGGGCTTCGCCATATTTTTCTATGCTAGCCGGGTACAGCAGGCAGATACGGGCTGCCCCCAACCCCTAGCTGCCTATTTGTACCCGGCTGGGAACCAAAAATATAGAGAAGCCCTTTTTTTTTTAATTATTTCATGAAATAATTAAAAAAAAAAAATGACGTGGGCTTCGCCTAATTTTGGTGTCCAGCCGGGTACAACTAGGCAGCTGGGGATTGGAATCCACAGTGCAGGGTGCCCATGCTTTCTGGGCACCCCCACTGCGAATTGCAGTCCGCAGCCACCCCAGAAAATGGCGCTTTCATAGAAGCGCCATCTTCTGGCGCTGTATCCAACTCTTCTAGCTGCCCTGATGCCGGGTGGCTAGCTAGGTAATAATGGAGTTAGGGCTAGCTGTATATTATCAGCTAGCCCTAAGCCCGAAATTCATGGTGTCACGCCAATATTAGACATGGCCACCATGAATTTCTAGTAATGATAAAAAAAAAAACACAACACACAGAAAAATATTTTTATTAGAAATAAAACACAACACAATTAGTGACTCCATCTTTATTGAAATTAACCCCCCTCCGCAGTAATCCTGGGTCAGGGTCCCGCGCCGTCCAATCAGGATCCAATATCATCTGATCGGTTTGCTGGAAGGCAAAGCGATCAGATGATGTGTCAGGATCAAGTGCCTGAATCCCATCACACATCAGCTGATTGTATAAAAGCCGATTATACAATCAGCTGATGCATCAGTAGAAAAAAAAAAAAAAATAATACTCACTTATGTGCTGTGGTGATTACCGGCAGCTCCTGGAGCGATCGATTGGACAGGAGTCTGATCCCGTCCGATCGCTGCAGCAGCTGCCGGTAATCAGCTGATCCAGCTGATGAAGTCCCCTGACGGCAGGATCAGCTGATAGCCGGCCGGGCAGGAAAAAGCCGGCGAGACTACGATCAGCTGATGCGTCAGGTGACTGCATCAGGTGATCCCTCGCCAGGTCCTGCAAGCAAGGTCCTGCCGGCCGGGGAGACTGCACACAGCCAGAGCGGCGGGACCGGGAGGAGATGGGAGCGGGCATGGCACCGGGACCCTGCGGACAGGTGAGTATATGACATTTTTTTATTTTTCTACTGTTCACTTTGGTTTTCGCCGCTGCCTCCACCTCCCGCCCAGACATGGCGCCGCACGGAGCTGACATGCACAGGACGGGAGGTGGAGGCAGCGGTGACGGTACCGGGAGGATTCATGCTTCTGTGTTTACCAACAGAAGGAATCCTCTTCCTGTACACGTCACTGTAGTGCCCACCCCTTGCGTGTATAGCTGCGTTTTTAGTCATAGAAACGCGGCTATATGCGTTTTTCATTGCGTTTTTAACATCTCATTGAATTCAATGAGTGAAAAACGCAGTGAAAAACGCAGAAATAATTGACATGCTGCGTTTTTGTGGTCACCACAAAAACGCAGCTAAAAAAAAAACGCTGTGTGGGGACAGCACTTATGAAAACCCATTGACATTGCTGGGGAAGCAATGTCACTGCGTTTTCAGCACAAAAACGCGGTAAAAAACGCCGCTAAAAACGCGGCAAAAACGCCTAGTGCGCACATAGCCTAATGTACCTAAGAGTGCTCAGATTAATGTCTATTTCTGTCCTGCCTACATGATAAAGCAAGCTAATGCAGTGCTATGGATTTATTACTACTACGGGGACATGTTAGTGTAGGAACATCGTAACCGATCCCCTATCTGATTATGTTTTAAAGTTATTTAGGGTGTTTTGAGATGACTTATAAAATTCATATATTACATTTATAATTATTATATACATGGTTAGTTTGCACATTGACTTATATGGATTGGGCACAAGTATTTAAAGGGAATCTGTCAGCAGGATTTTGCTATGTAATCTGACACCAGAATGAGGTAGGGACAGAGCCCCTGATTCCAGCAATGTATCACTTAGTTAGGCTGGAGTCACACTTGCGAGGGACTCGCATCGCATCACCCGGCACGGCCTGACGCTCGGACACGAGCATCTCGGCTGGATAGAAATACATGCAGACGACTTGCTCCTGTCTGGAGAGTGTGCGGCCGTGCCGGGTGATGCGATGCGAGACTCGTCGCAAGTGTGACTCCGGTCCTGTAGTGATAAACGGAGTTCTAGATTTCTCTGCTGCAGATCTAGCAGAGCTTAGTTGTTTAGCTGTGTTTAACCCTGTCCGAACCACAGCTTTCTGTGTACATCGTATAGTGACAGAGAGCTGCTAATCCATGCTGTGTGTGTGGTTGGACTAGGGGGTACCAGGCCAGTTTTGCTGTAATGATAATCTCCTGCTGATAAAACACTGATTTGCATTGAAAAAGTAAAACACAGCCCAGTAAGCAACATATCAATGTAACCAGGGTCTCTTCTCCTCCTACACATTGCTGATCTCGAATGATATTGCAAAAACCTGATGACAGATTACCTTTAAGCTAATGCTATATTAGGAATTTGAACCCTGTTTGTGAAAAAGAATAAAAAGCTATAATGTTTTTTGTCTCCTATGACGATTGGCTATTTGCATGCCTAGAATGTAAAACTATGGCTGCCCAAAAAGCTTTCTCAAAAATGGCGCATCAACGGGGGTTAGAGAACACGAGGAAAATCAGCGTTCAAGGCTGTGTACAAACTTCCAATGCTAAAGATGCCCATACACAAAGTAGTCGCTTGGCTGAAAGTTCTCTCCTGAGTGTTTCTAATGGGGAGAGTGACAACTCCTGGAAGCTGCTCACCTACTGTATCCTCACCTATCCCCTGTAGACTGTGAGCCCTCACGGACAGGGTCCTCTCTCCTCCTATACCAGTCTGTGCCTTGTATTGTTTATGATTATTGTACTTGTCTCTATTATGTATACCCCTTTCACATGTAAAGTGCCATAGAATTGATGGCGCTATAATAAATAATAATAATAATGTAGACTGCCCAATCCCTCCACTCCCCAGGCGTCTAGTCAGGAGGCCTTCATACAATTGCTAATTTACTGTATAAGCAAATATACAACAATGCATTTAATAAATGAATCGTATAATATCAATATTGTGGCTCTTAAGGCTGCTTTACACGCTGCAATATTGTTACCGATATCGCTAGCGTGCGTACCCACCCCCATCGGTTGTGCAACACAGGCAAATCGCTGCCCGTGGCGCACAACATCGCTCAGACCCGTCACACTACTTACCTGCCTACCGACATTGCTGTGACCGGCGAAACACCTTCTCTCTAAGGGGGCGGTTCGTGCGGCGTCACAGCGACGTCACTAAGCGGGCGCCCAATAGAAGAGGAGGGGCGGAGATCCCGCCCACCTCCTTCCTTCCGCATTGCCGGCGGCCACAGGTAAGGTGAGGTTCCTCGTTGCTGCGGTTTCACACATAGCGATGTGTGCTGCTGCAGGAACGACGAACTACATCGTACCTGCAGCAGCAACGATAATTGGGAATAGGGTGGCATGTTTGAACGTTTTTGCGTCGATTCAAAATCGCTCATAGGTGTCACACGCAACATCATGCGTGTTACACGTATGAGCGACCGGATGTGCGTCACAAATTCCGTGACCCCAATGAGATCGCTTGAGCGATGTCGCAGCGTGTAAAGCGGACTTTAGACGATTTCTAAAGACTGCATCAAAAACTAACTCTACAGTCCTGTTGTCATTTACTTTAAAAGTTCTTGTCCTCTTAAGTAATCCACCTAAAGATTAAAATCATGTAAGTTCTTTAGTGAAGAAAAATAGTCCTAAAGACCGCCATACATGTCTTCGATGGATCGTCCGTCATCTCATGTGCATGGGGTCCTCCCAGATCTCCCACAACAGAGGATATCGGTAGAGCGAAGGATTGAGCAGTTGGGGTTTCTACACCCAGTCCTAATGTTTTCAGCAGAGACAGGTCGCTTGCATTGTCCTTCTCGTTTTTCCCTCTTGTAAACACAGAAACACTCATCAGGGCCGAGCACTCATGTGTATGGGAAGAGAGTGCTGTCTGTGAGATGTTTGGCCGACGGCTGTTTCATGTGTGGCGAGATATAAGGAATCAGAGAATTAATTTTTACTCAAAGTCTAAAATTGATGGGTCATTATTTCCTATAAGCTCATATTGTTCCTTATCTACCTATTGTTCCTTATCTACCTATGCAGCCAGCATGGTGGGCTCACTCTAGAATGTTGTGTTTTTTTTTTTTATATTGTTGATAAAAAGATACGGTAATTAAAAGTTTTATGCAGGTGTGAAAAAATTGTGTTTGCAGTGTTTTGGACACAGCATGCTTCAGCTGTGTCCAAAACGCTGCGTTGTACAGTACAAGAAGAGTGGAGGGGTTTCTAAAAATCCCGTGCCTACTGTGCTTGGTTTTTCTGCAGCGAACACTGACCTGCGGAGCGTCTTTCCAACCACAGCATGTCAATTGTTTGCTGCGGAATCACATGTCCTACATAGGGAGAACACAAGCGAGAGACCGCAGCGCACTGAACCCTGATCGTGGGTACAAGCAGCTGCATTCTCCTGCGGAGGAGACTCGCGGATCCACAGGTCAGGACCCGCTGCATCCAGGACGCAATGAATCCTGATCGGGGGCAAATACTTAAACATAAGAATATAGAACTGAATGAACAAAAGCGAAATCTAAATCCAATCAATATTTGGTGTGACTGTACTTTGCATTCAAAACAGGATCAAAGCTTCAATTCTTCTAGGTACACTTGCAATACCATTTTGAATGAACTCTGCAGAAAGTTACTACCAAACATCTTGGAGAACCAACCACAGATCTTCTGTGTGGGCAGATCAGATGCTTCTGTCACTTCATGTAATCCCAGTCCGATCCGAAGATGTTGAGCTCAGGGTTTTATGTGGGCCATCTAGAAAAATTGCTGGCACTTCCTAATCTCATAATCTGAACTGGTGCATACAGAACATCACATACAAGATCCAAAATAGTAGTTGCACTAGAAAGGGAAAGAGAAAAAACAACATTGATGTGGTATCTGGGCACAAGTAAATTTGGCCACCTTTATTTGCTAAGTAACTTATGTTTGTATGGGGGCCATGTCATCACCTCCAAGACTCTGTCATCTCTGTCACTTCGAAAGAAGTGTCAATTTGCCCCATTCCTGAGGAGGCACATTTTCGACTCTTGTTTATTTACACATGGAGTCTGTAAACCATTTTCTTGTATTTATTTATTTTATTTTTTTTTTTTTTTTGGTGATATATGTGGCTTAATTTTTATGTCATTGTCCTACTCATACATTTTTTATTTTATTTTTTACTTGTCAATATTGGTGGATAATTAAAGGAAATATGTGTCTATTTTTCACAATTTTGAAGGGTTATTCTTTACGATCGCCAAAATACATTTAAAAATCTGTTCCAATTTCTGTCCTCGGGGGTGTGGCCAGTAACAGCTATTCAAATTAGTAGTAGGTTGTTTTTTGTTTTATTATTATTATTATTATTATTATTATTAACTGTTTTTACTTCTTTATAAAGAAAGGCAAATGTTCTGCAAGATCTTTAGCGTCTCTGCCGAGTTCCTTTGATGCAGTCTTGAATGCAGAGGACGGTCACACCAAATTTTGATTTAGATTTCTCTTTTGTTCATTCACTTTGTATTTTGTTGTTTAATAAAAAAAAATAATAAACTTAATTTTTCTGTTTTATGAAACTATTTTTACTTTGCAGCATTTTTCCAAACCTGCCTAAAACTTTTTTGCCCAGTACTTCTAAATATTTTTTGGGTGGAATGCGTTACTATATTTATTTTGATCTTCTTTTCATGAAATTAGTATACAACAGTTTTAAATGGATGGGGCAAAATTTGTATATATAATTACTCTTCCTATTAAATTAGATGATAATTTGATGAGATATGTGAGGAGTTTAAAGATAATTCTCCCCCCCCAAAAAAACAAACTGGTTGCCTGATTTCTGTAGTTAGTGCCAGTGAATAAGGCTTAGTACGAGTAGGTTTTAAGATCTCCCAAAGATCGTGGTTTGGGGGGAAGGGCGACTCCTGCCAAAATGGGGGGGGGGTTGGAGATACACTTGGCTGGCGCTTGTCTTTAAAATAGAACTGGAAATGAAGGCCGGCCACCAGAGACTTCAGGCTGCCAAGATCTAAACATGGCCTGCTATTCTGCCGTTCGCCTGGATTAGTAACAAAAGTAATAATTTCAGTGCCAGAAATGTTATTCTGTGGGGTATATTTAGGATTACGTCTCCTATGAGATCTATAATGTGTAAGTATGCCATATTTCCATGAGCAGTAGAGGCTTCTATGGGCGTTTTATTTGCCAAATGGAGGCAGACCCAGCGAACGTCGTCTGGTGGCTGTAATTTTGTTTCGGCTGGCTTTTCACAATGTGGATTTCACAAAGCTAATTATTGTCTCTGTTCTCCATAGGACTTGCGCAAACAGGTAGCTCCGTTGTTAAAGAGTTTCCAAGCAGAGGTAAGACCACTTTAAGTCTAGTGCTGTCAGCAGAAAATGTTTTACTGTTTATTGAGGGAAGTTTTACGATGATTTTATTATTTAATACGTAATGAATCATTCATCCCATTATATGTGCCATTTATCTACGGCGGTGTACTGCCCCCTCGTAGTCATAAAGATTTGCTTCATAGGCAACATACACCTAGAATTATCACTGATCGTCACCACTTGTTTTTGACGTGCAGCTCCGTATCGATCAAAGAACATTTCTCAAAGTATTTGGATCCGTTTATGGTTGACTGTATGTATGTGGGTGGAGAGCTGAACTGCCCAATCAGTGACTGCCAATGAAATTCGAGTCCAATCCGGGTCCAGAACAAAATTTTATATAAAGTCTGGTTAAACCCGGACTTCCACGGGTCCACTCATCTCTAGTCATTGGTTTTGAATTGAGATGTTCAGCAACAACAATAATGGGCCTGGAACCAAAAACGGATCACTTCCGGGGGAGGGAGAGGAATTTTTTTTGTTTGGTGCACACTACATCCGAACACGCTGTTCTTACCCCAGTGTGAGCCGATCAAACACTACACGCGGCTCACACTGGGCTGAGCACTGAGTGTTCCTGAGCGATGCTCGCTCCGGTGGTTTGCACACGTAAAGCATCCGAACACTGTTTGTTTTTTTTTTTGTTTGGTTTTTTTTGGTAAAGTCTGTGTTCTAAGAAAAAATTCAAGAAAACTTACCAGAAATAAGTCACCTGCCAACTCAGGTCAAAATGGCAAATGCACTCACAGAATGCAGCCGGCCACCATGATCAAGGTGGGGGAAGCACAGGTGCAGAATACCGATGAAACAGCCACTCTCAACCTACCAAATCATGGAGGGGGTGGCTGCTGGTATTAAACATGCACACTAATGAGGATTTACATAAGGCACCAGTCACACAGATATGTGCAATGCACAGTGTCCGGCTCACAGCCTATTGATGACGCCCTTCATTAGACCAGGAGGGCTGCCCAGCACTATTTAGGTGCACTAGCATACAGGACAGACACCCCAGAGGACCTGGATGTATGCTGCAAAAAGTCTGTGTTCTGTACAAGCATCGTACTATAAAGTTCGAGTCCGCTCATCTTTATCAATGACCAAAAATTGAAGTCCTGCCTTTTGCACTAAAAAAAAATAAAAAGGCGCTCCCCTGCACGTCACATCTGCAAAAGAATCGTTACCCTTTTTGTTTTTAACATGGCTGCAGGGTCTCTCATACTTCACCCAAAAGATCACTGTTGAGATTGAGCTCTGATATGACGTCACCCACAGTCCGATACAAATTCAGTATTTCTGAGTTCAATGGAGGACAAACACCTCTTTCTAGTCTGCGTTTAGGAAACCTCCTTCTTATTGTAGTTTTATGCGCTGAAACAGAAATGGGCCATTCCAAAGCTGGAGCCACAAACTTAGAAGCATATGATTTTCTAATATCATTATATGCAGTGGCAATTAAGGAGTGCCCATGTCCTTTGATTTACGGCTCCGTTCACATGTCCTGTAATCATCCTTTAGAATGGATCCAGCAGCAATCCGTTGCACAAACACAACTTTTTTGCACGCTTTTTAAAAAAAAACCCTGATTTTTGCAGGCTCCATTTTTTTAACGAGAGCTTATGGAAAACGGATCCGTCAGCGGATTGCTATTTCTTCTCCGTTTGATACTGAAAAAGTATGCCAAAAACAAATCCTTTACAAATGCAATAGAAATTGATGTCTAAATATCACTCAGTTAACAGATCCATTTTCCATAGACTACTATGTTAAAAAAAAAAAAAACTGATCCTGCAAGAATTTTTTTTACCAAAAGTGACAAGAAAATTGTGTTGCAGGATGATTTCTGTGAGCTCAGGATGATTACATGTGAACTAGGCCTAACACTGCAGGCCACTCAGGGTAGTCCTTGAAATACCTGCTTTAGGATTTCTTCATTATAAACAGGGATTTATCATTTATGTGGCTTCCATAAATTATATTTGCTCAATAGAATGCCACAAAGTTTAGATTCATCACTCCAGTTGTGTTTATTCTGCTCTGGACTGTAGTGGTTTGCCACCATCTATTGTGGTCGTAGGATCTCTCTTTAAAGGGAACCTGTCAGGTGCAATATGCACCCAGAACCATGAGCAGTTCTGGGTGCATATTGCTAATCCCTGCCTAACTGTCCCTGTATCTAGTATGATAGATAAAGAGATCTGTAGAAAATGTATTCCTAAAGATCTTTTATCGTATGCTAATGAGCGAGGAGACTAGTCCCAAGGGCATTAGTTTCCTTGCCAGTCCCCTCTCTTAGCATGTTAGTACGTCCCTGTGGGCCCCTGTGGGTGTGCTAACATGCTAATGATTACGTAGTGTTACAGGATGATCTCACTCACCTCTCCACCGCCATCGTGTCCGACGGGGGATTTCGGCTCAGTGTGCATGATCCCGGAGTTTTGGTTATGTGCACTACTACTGGTTAGCACGGTGGCTCAGTGGTTAGCACTGCAGCCTTGCAGCGCTGAGGTCCTGGGTTCTAGTCCCACTCAGGACAACATCTGCAAGGAGTTTGTGTGTTCTCCCTGTGTTTGCGTGGGTTTCCTCCGGGTTCTTCGGTTTCCTCCCACACTCCAAAAAACATACTGATAGGGAATTTAGATTGTGATCCCCAATGGGGACAGTGTTGACAATGTATGTAAAGCGCTGTGGAATTAATAGCGCTATATAAGTGAATAAATATTATATTATATTATATTATTACTTCAGTTTGAAGCCAGGACGTGTACACCCGGCTTCATAATGCACATGACCGAAACTCCAGGGTCATGCACACTGAGCCGAAATCCTCCATAGGACGCAATGGTGGCGAAGAGGTGAGAGATCATCCTCTGACGCTGCACATTCATTAGCATGATAACACACCCACAGGGACATACTAACATGCTAATGAGGGCGACTGGCAAGGAAACTAATGCCCTTGGGACTAGTCCCCGCGATCATTAGCATACGATAAAAGATCTTAGAAATACTTTTTCTAAAGCTCTGTTTATGTATGCTACTAGATACAGGGACGGTTAGGCAGGGATTAGCAATTTGCATCCAGAACTGCTCGTGGTTCTGGGTGCATATTGGACCTGACAGGTTCCCTTTAATCTATTAATGGACAAAACAAGACATTTTTTAATGATATTATTACAAGGCCTGTAAGGCTATGCTCACACAGGGCATCTTTTGCTGCAATTTTGGTGCATTTTTGAGGTCACAAAGATGCACCTAAATCCAGGCATTTCCTTCCTCCAGCAAAGTCTGAGATTTCTATTTTGTTGTCCACTCTGTATCTATTTTTGTCTGCATATTGGCTGCGTTTTGGAAGATACAGCATGTCTTTCTGCGTTTTTCAGCCCTTGCACTCAATAGGTTTGGCTTTTAAAACACATTGGGGAAAGCACAGTAAAAATACGTCAAAAAAGCATTGTTTTTTTTTATGCGTTTTTGCCACAGTGTGTTTTTGGGGCGTATTTTTGGGACAAAAACGCTGCATCTTTATGGTAAAAAAAAAAGATGCCCTGTTTTAACATAGCCTTAACCTGGCAAAAGAGCATCCTGTATCACTCAAGTAGAGGAGGTTTCGCCATTATCATAGGCAGAGATTCTTTACTGTTAGAGCAGTAATACGTTGAACCTCTCTTCCAAACCATGTTGTGATGGTTGATTCATTGATCAAGTTCAAGAAGGTCCTGGATGCCCAGCTGTAAAAAATTATTATAATTTTTTTTTTTATCAAGCCTTTGTGTCTATGTAAACACTTAGATCCGCTTTACACGCTGCGACATTGCTAGCGATGTCGAGCGTGATAGCACCCGCCCCCGTCGTACGGCCGATATGTGGTGATCGCTGCCGTAGCGAACATTATCGCTACGGCAGCGTCACACGCACTTACCTGTTCAGCGATGTCGCTGTGACTGCCGAACAATACCTCCCTCAAGGGGGAGGTGCGTTCAGCGTCACCGCAACGTCACTAAGTGGCCGGCCAATAGAAGCGGAGGGGCAGAGATGAGCGGGACGTAACATCCCACCCACCTGCTTCCTTCCTCATTGCCCGTGGACGCAGGTAAGGTGAGGTTCCTCGTTCCTGCGGTGTCACACATAGCGATGTGTGCTGCCGCAGGAACGACGAACAACATCGTAGCTGCAGCTGCAACGATAATTGGGAATGTCACCGATTTAGTGATTTTGAACATTTTTGCAACGATTCAAAATCGCTCATAGGTGTCACACGCAACAACATCGCTAACGCGGCCGGATGTGCGTCACTTTCGATTTGACCCCACCAACATCGCACGTGCGATGTTGCAACGTGCAAAGCCACCCTAAGTGTTTGCCCCCAATCATATATTAGCACTTATGCTTCCCTCTGGTGCCGTTCCAGCGGTGTTGGCACTCTTGCTCCCGGCACTCACGTAAAGTCGTAACATCCCATGAGCCCCGCGCCCAATCAGTGCCAGCCTCCCTCTCCTCGCCTCCGGATCATCAAACATCAATAGGTAGTGAACGATTCTTGTACTCGTTATAATAGCGTTCTCTTTGCCCTCATGTTGCCTGGTGGTTGATATATACTGTACTGTATGTAACTTGCTAATCTGTTTACTTAGAGTACTGCACTCTAGTATATAGTTTACAGACCCTTCACCAAGAAAAGCAGACACCCCAAAAGAATCACACTCATTAGATCCAAAGCAATAAGGGTTGTGAATGAGAGCCGGTCTTATTTTCGGGGAAACTGTAATAAAACATCTAAAAAATACTGGGACTTGGTTAACATGTAAAAATAACAAAGTGTACTGAATCAGGCTGGTCTCTGACATCTCACCTCAAGATATGGCCTGACTGATTGTATAGTCATGGCCTATCCTAAGTCCCCCTTTTTACTCTACAATGGTGGTATCTCTGAAGGGTACCGTCTCACTAAACGACGTACCAGCGATTCCGACTACGATTTGACCTGGTCAGGATCGCTGGTGCGTCGCTACATGGTCGCTGGTGAGCTGTCAATCAGGCAGATTTTACCAGCGACCAGCCACCAGTGACTGCGCTTGGTAACCAAGGTACACATCTGGTTACTAAGCAAAGCGCTTTGCTTAGTTACCCGATATTTACCCTGGCCACGTGTACAGGGAGCCAGCGCTAAACGATGTACGCTGGTAACCAGGGTAAATATCGGGTAACTAAGCAAAGTGCTTTGCTTGGTTACCCGATATTTCCTCTGGTTACCAGCTACGCTGCTTACGCAGAGTCGGTGCTCGTTGGTCTCCCGCCGTCAAACACACTGATGTGTGCTGCACAGCGCGAGACCAACGAGCAAAAAATGAACCAGAACAGTGTGTAACGATCAGCGATTTCACAGAACGGGCCAGGTCGCTGCTTAATGTCACACACAGCGAGATCGCTGATGAGGTCACTGGTACATCACAAAACCACACAGGCCACACAGGGATTTGTGCGAGTGGTCACATGACACGCGACACACGCTGGCAGCACAGCGGGAGAAACGTGTTATGCGACTGTGGTCCGATCGTGCGATCAGACCACAGCTGCGGGGGGGCGGGCTGGTGCTGCGGAGGGGAGGGCCTTTGCTGTAGAGGGGAGGAAGGGATTTATCTCTATCTCTTCCATTGCCGGCTAATGCGAGAATTGACCTGCTCTCGCATTACTCTGGTGTAACGCGAGAGCAATGCAATGTTTCTCTCGCCCCATACACTTGAAAGGGTGCGAGTGGAACAGGATCACATTCCACTAGTAGCATGCTGCGACTGTTTTCTTGGTCCGATTAGGGCTGAGAAAATAATCGCTCATGAGTGCTGCCCCATAGGCTAATATTGGTCTGAGTGGAATGCGATTTTTTTTTTTATCGCATTCCACTCGCATAATTTGTCTTGCTGTGTGTCCTAGGCCTAACCTTTAGGTCAGACCAATCCCTTTTCAAAATGAAGAACATCTGATTGCTCCAGGTCTGACTGCCGAAGCTCAATTTTGGCTAATACTGAGATCTGAAGACTTGAGTATATAATAGACCAAATGTAAATCCATTTTCTGGCAGGGAAAGCTTTACGCACTTGAAAGATATATAGTCATCTCATTATTTAATCTTAAAGGGGTTATCCCAACATTAAATAGTATATCCAGAAAAATTACAAATTTTTGGTATTCACATACTGAATGCTAGAGGACACACATGCTCAGCAACTTTTACCTTGGACATTTCTCTGCACCTAAAAACTGCACCTTGCAGTAGAAAAATGCATCATGTGGCCAAAAAACACATGTGGTTTTTGGTGCGTTTTTTAGCCATGTGGTTTTTTTTTTAGTGTATTCAATGGCTGGAAGGGCTAAAAAACGCAGAACAAAAACGCACAAAGAATCAATATGCTTCTTTTTTCTGCATTCAAAACTGCAAGGAAAAAAGAAGCAACACTTCAGAATTCTCAGAATTTGCTGGGAGCAATTAAGACATGCATTTTTGGGTGACAAACCTAAAAAACGCAGCGTGTGCACAAGTCCTAAAGCTTTCGCAGCAGCTAAAAACTCCTTCTACAGGAGAGAAATAAGAGACTAGCTGCCAGAGGGAGAAGGAGAGTGATTCAGCCCAGAGTCCATTCCAAGTAGCACAGATTAGCATTACTAGGGAATACTTGGAAACAAGAAACAAAAGTAATTTTCTATCCAGGAAACGATTCATATTATAAGCTATAGGCTGTGGGTACCTGCAGTTTTTTTTATTCATTCAGTAATATAGTGGGGAGATTGTGTCTGCATTCATCATGACATCACTATAGTCCTAAGAACAAACACATTACACAATTACAAGCAAACGTGCCACGTGAGAGAAGAGATCACGGATGGAGAATAAAATGGCCAACATGTCTTTCATGAGTTCACGGCTGTCACTTTGTCCCAGTGGCCCCAGAGTTATTGAGAAATAGAGGGGAGCGCAGCCCCAGACCCCATTGTGTGTTTTGCTGTTATTGTTTCATGCTTACTCCCTCTCTTGAGCAAACTCCATTTTCTAAATGGAGACTGGAACAGAAAATTCCCATAGCTTGTACGCGGAAACGGCATCCCCCCCCCCCCACATGCTTCTCTTAGACAGTCTACCTCCTTGAGGGAGAAATAATCCCTCCATAATGCGGCGGCTTGCATTGCTAGCTCAGTAAATTCTGATTCATTCTCTTCGTTGCCGAACGCACTCGTGAAAGTCAATATTTCATCGCAATCATCTCCGTTTCAAATGTCAGCCCTTTGCATAGCCAATTGAGGAAGTTTGCCATATTAACTTCCTGCTGCGTTACAAAGCCCCGGCATGCCAGGTAGAACGCGCTCGCAGTATCAAAGGTTCCCTGTGTAAGGCTAAACACCTAATTAATAGGATTCCGTCTAGCAGGTTCACTCAATGATGGCTCTATTAAGGGCGCGCTCAGATCTACCATTCTGTTTTCAGGCCAGCTCCATAATTGAAAACATATTTTCTTCTCCCGAGCTGCAGCTGGTTTGGTTCTGCTCATGCAGAAAAGGATATAACCTTGCATAACATAGGAAATGAACGGTTGAGAGAGAAGCCAAATTCAATTTCAGTCAGATATTTCGAGGATAAGTCCATGATCTATGGAAGCAGGGGAATGAAAAGTGTGTGTGTGTGAGGAAAGGAGCGTATTCAGCAGTCTATTAATCACGGCTGGCCTGGACTATGCTTTGTGCTCTCACATTAGTAGTGATTCTTCTACAAAGGCTGGAGAGGTGCCAGATATGCGCCGAGTTAACCTCTTAAGCGTCATCTGCTACTTGCCGCTCAATGGATGTTACGTTGTGAAATACAGTTGGGTGCTGCTGCCAGAGGGGAGAAGAAAAAAACCAAAAACCGTGTTCGCAGCCATCTCACACACACAAACACGTGTGCCTGTAGTGAAATGCAAAATGTGAAGCGCGTCAGGACAGAACAGGCGTTAGCCATGCTATTGCCATACTTTGTGGATATGTCTGTGTGTGGATACTTGGTATTTGCGCCTGCGGTATCGTTGAGCCGTGTCTAAACTGAAGGCCTTTCCTGTTGGTTCATAAGAAAAAAAAAGCCTCTTTCTATAAAAGACCCCCGATCTTTGGATGGAAGAAGTGGGATTACACATAAGGGAAAAGCGTATACATACAAAGGAGGATGATGACCAAGCATCGGGGTCCAAACCATAAGGGAGGTATATGTATGTGCTATTAGTATGCTTGTATAGCGGGAAGGGGGTATATAATACTGTTATTGCTTTCCCTGAACTATTAATGACACGTGATGATTTTTCTGATTATATGTGTGTATAATATATATTAGTAACTGTGCCTGTATAGTACTACTGTAGAATACGTTTCTGTACTGTATATAGTTCTTTCTCACTTTGGATGTTAACACCTTCCTAAAAAATATTTTTTTTTTTCTTTAACCATGTACCGGGTTGATAGCGTTTTTAATCCACAACATTTTCATATCTGAAAAAACTGTAAATTATCCACCAGGCTTGAGCTATACTTAGTGATGGACTTGAGAGAAGACTATCTCCACTCAAAACTTAAAAATAAGTGTGAACACAAAGGCCTGGATACACATTGGATTAACATTGGCTGAACCCGCCGACCTGCACAGAACCAGCTCACTATCTGATTGCAAAGGGGGGCTTTGTAACTGTTCCCCCAACATATTATGGTGTCCGCTGACAGCTATCTCGTCAGTATAGGCATCCTCATTCCTGTCTGTGTCCCCTACCCACATATGAGAACTATGGCAGCCTTTGTTGTCCTGCTTGTAGCATTAATGGTGGTCAGCAGGATCCAGAAAAAAATATAGGTGGTCACCAAGATCCCGGAAAGATTAAAAAAAAGAAATAAAAATAAAGTATATATATATATATATATAATATATATATATATATATATATATTTGGTCCCAAAGTTTTCCAGTAACACCAATATCTCAGGATATTATAGCATCACCTTTCTATGCTTGTAAATGAGGGGACACTTCCCTGGATGTAAAAAGGAACTTTGGGGGTCAATGACCATTACTCTGTTAACTGTGGATCTATCATAAATGACGATATGTAATGGGATTTAAGGATTTGTTTCACAGCATTATCCTGAATATGGTACGGTACCTTTGAGTCCAGCACAATGTAAACTGTTCACATCACTGATAGATATGTGGATAGGCAGCTTAATGCTTTTTACCTTTTCTTTTCTTACTTTGGGTCTATGTTTACCAGAATTTCGGATGTAACACTTTAAATGGAATCTGTCAAGACCAGCCCTCCTAAGGGTACTTTCACACTTGCGTTAATTAACTTCAGTCACAATCCGCCCTTTTGGAAAACAGCGGAATCCGTTAACGGATTCCGCTGGTTCCCATAGACTTGTATGGATGACGGATTGTGCCAAAAGTACCCGCGTTGCTTCCGCTGGCCGACGCTGCGTTGCTTCCACCGGGCGGAAGGAATGCAGCATGTAACTTTTTTTGAGCAGCGGAAACTTTTATTTTTTCACTGCGCATGCTCATGTTTTTTTTTTTTTTAAATCACAGAAACTTTATTTTGTCTCTCGCTCAGAGCGCCCGGCAGCCGGCTTTTGAGAGCTATCAGCTGAGCTCCCGGCAGCCGGCTTTTGAGAGCGATCAGCTGAGCTCCCGGCAGCCGGCTTTTGAGAGCGATCAGCTGAGCTCCCGGCAGCCGGCTTTTGAGAGCAATCAGCTGAGCTCCCGGCAGCCGGCTTTTGAGAGCGATCAGCTGATCGTTCACAATAGTCTGCCACCAGTAAAACTGTAAACAAACAAAAAAAAGCTTTACGTTGTTTTGTACGATACGCTGCATCCGTTGTGCCATTATATGCAACGTATCTGTTGCATCCATCACACAACGCAATGCAACGGATGCCGTTCCACGCAAGTGTGAAACTAGCCTAAGCCATCAATATGTGCATGTAGGCCATAGAAGTAAAATACCTTTTGTATCTTGATCCGATATCTTTTTCCAGAGAAATCCATGTTTTTCTTATATGTAAATGAGCTGTTAAGATGTGGGTGTTACCAGTGTGAGACATGTAATGACTGACAGTCTGCTCTCCTGATTTACATGTCTCACACTGGTGATGCTCACTTTCTATTTAAAATAAGCTTTAGAGGCAGATTCTCACGGAGATCAGTGTCCAGCCCGTAGATGTGAACAGCTCATTTACATATAAGAAAATGTGATTTTCTCTGTAATAAGACATAGCATCACAGATATCAAGGTATCATTTTATTCGGCTTCCTATGACCTACATACCCATACAGACATCTTAGGAAGGCTGATCCTTCTGACATCCTTTTAGGTCTTTTTATATGTCTCTGGTTAATCAGGGACATTCAGAAAATATGAAAAGGACAGTTCTGAGTCTTGAATTATTTGTCAGAAAAACTCACAAGTTTCCAAATTTGTGATGGCGATGAATAATCCATAGCAGCGCAGACTCTGGTGCAGAGCTTTATACAGCTGGGGGCACCGGGACCTCTTATTTTGTGCAAATTCATTGGAATGCTGAGGGGTGAAATGAGGACAGTGGAGGCCGTGTGTGATGCTCACGATGGCACCGTCTGCTGTTTCTAGCTGTGGTATGAGCCCGCTCTAGATTATTCTAGTGCTATCTGCTAGTGACTTGTAGCAGGAATCTCATGGTGCCGTCTTATGACTTTAGGAGGCTTATCTCTTCCTTACAAACTATGCATTATTTAAACATTTCTGCTCAGAAGAGGACGTAGGCCCGGCCAATGGGAATGACGAGTTTGTATAAACCTGGAGATTAGGTGGTTCCAGAGAGGAGCAGCAGATTAGCCGGGAGATGAATCTGTATCCACTGCACTGTGACATGTGTTTATATAAAAGTCTTTCCACGGTCAAATATATAAGTCTTTATTGTCACTGGTATAACTGGTTGAGAGTGGTAATATTTCACTTTCAGGTCTGTTTATTGTTGGCAGGTCTCATTTTGAAACTTGACTCCGGCAATCATTGAACTCCTCTAAGTGAACACTTATGGGTATGTTCACACACAGGATAATTCCCATCAAAAATTGGATGTATATTTGCTTTATAGTCTGCAGAATGAATCAGTGGCTGACTCTGGGAAATTTGCCACCGATTTCCAGTGCTGCGTATTGTACACTGCTGCGTGTCCCACTGCAATAATCAGGCCAAAACTACCGGGTGTCCCCGAAAATAAGACACTGTCTGTGCATTATTTTTTTGCCCTGAAAAATGCGCTAGGGCCTATTTTCAGGTTAGGGCGTATTTTCAGGGAAACACTTGTGGTGGGTAAATGGTGGGTACCCCCCCCCACAAAAAGGTAGATCTCCCCCCCTTAAGAGAATTATACTTACCAGCACTCCACCGCGATCCTTCCCTGTTTCCAACCAGCACTGACACATCAGATCACACACACACACATCAGATCACACACACACACATCAGATCACACACACACACATCAGATCACACACACACACATCAGATCACACACACACACATCAGATCACACACACACACATCAGATCACACACACACACACATCAGATCACACACACACATCAGATCACACACACACACATCAGATCACACACACACACACACACACACACACATCAGATCACACACACACACACATCAGATCACACACACACACACATCAGATCACACACACACACATCAGATCACACACACACACACATCAGATCACACACACACACACACATCAGATCACACACACACACACACATCAGATCACACACACACACACACACACACACACGCATCAGAGCATCAGATCACACACAACATCCGGTAATACCGTATTGCTTCCCGCTGCCAGGGGGTCCTGGGACACAGTGGAACACATGGAGGATGTGCGGTGGAACACATCGATGCTTTCCACTGCCGGTCCTTCTTAAGTCCACTGCAGGTTCTTGCGTTTTACTGCATTCCAGGGTCCCGAGACAGTACAGTATCACCGGGTATGTGTGCATTCCACTGCATATCCTCCTGTTCGGGGTCTGGTGAGTATGATTACGGGGTCTTCTGTCTTCTTTCGTCTCTCTTTTGGAGGAATCTGCTTTCTATAATGAAGTGTCATGCAGTATTCTTCAACTTTTTTAGCTGCATGGACACTTCATTATTGAACCGCAACTAGGGCTTATTTTTGGGGTGGGGCTTATATTTAAGCCTTACTCTGAAAATTCCTGCTAGGGCTTATTTTTGGGGGAACACGGTATCTATGTCACCTATTAAAACTCTTTACAAATCTGTAATGGAAGAATTCTTGACTGTCCGCTCTTCTACCATGTCTGTCTTAGTATAGACACAGCAATATTTCTTAAAACTCGTGTTGTCATTACTCTGTTATTCCTTCTAGAAAAGTATGAGTAAACTGACAACTGGGTGTTACCATTCCATTTGCCAATTGGGGTGTGTCCTAAAAACAGTCTGATGTCAACTCTGATAGGACAAAGACAGAGCAGTGACAACCCCTGGTAATTCAGTGAGGAATAACAGAGGAATAGCTCAAAACTGAAATATATGAAAAGCTGCTCATAAGTTTTGTTTTTTCCCTCTCTTTGGAAATAAAAGGATTTTCTAAAACAGAGATGATGGTTTCTATTTACCTAATAAACATTACCTTTCAGTGAAATCCTGAGCGATGATGATCTCTGTCACGTGTCCCTTATAAACAGCACAAATTGTAAAACCTCTACATGATGGGAAGTGGCGTCCAAATGTGAGGGCTCAGTGGTCACTCTGGAAAGTTAAAATTATAATGTCCTGATATATATATATATATAAAATCTATCCGTACAGACCAAACGTTTGGACACACCTTCTCGTCTCTAGAACAGCTCTTAAGAGGAGACTTTGTGCAGCAGGCCTTCATGGTAAAATAGCTGCTAGGAAACCACTGCTAAGGGCAGGCAACAAGCAGAAGAGACTTGTTTGGGCTAAAGAACACAAGGAATGGACATTAGTCCAGTGAAAATCTGTGCTTTGGTCTGGTGAGTCCAAATTTGAGATCTTTGGATCCAACCACCGTGTCTTTGTAGAAAAGGTGAACAGATGGACTCTACATGCCTGGTTCCCACCGTGAAGCATGGTGGAGGAGGTGTGATGGTGTGGGGGTGCTTTGCTGGTGACACTGTTGGGGATTTATTCAAAATTGAAGGCATACTGAACCAGCATGCCTACCACAGCATCTTGCAGCGGCATGCTATTCCATCCGGTTTGCGTTTAGTTGGACCATCATTTATTTTTCAACAGGACAATGACCCCAAACACACCTCCAGGCTGTGTAAGGGCTATTTGACTAAGAATGAGAGTGATGGGGTGCTACGCCAGATAACCTGGTCTCCACAGTCACCAGACCTGAACCCAATCGAGATGGTTTGGGGTGAGGTGGACCGCAGAGTGAAGGCAAAAAGGGCCAACAAGTGCTAAGCATCTCTGGGAACTCCTTCAAGACTGTTGGAAAACCATTTCCGGTGACTACCTCTTGAAGCTCATCAAGAGAATGCCAAGAGTGTGCAAAGGTGTGTACAAACTTCTGGTCTGTACTGTGTGTATATATATGCACACTGTATATACACACACTTTTTTTTTTGGGGTGGGGATATAGATAGTGAGAGCACTAAAATAATGGGCGCATATTACACAGGACCCACCTGTGTCTTTCTGTAAGTCATCACATAAGTCGTGTCGCATCAGGTCTGTGATGGCCAGACACTTATGAGTAGGAGGACTCTGGTCCCACTCTGGTTCATGGAAGGACTCGAGTGGAGGTGTGCAGACTAGACCTACCCTCCATTTATTGTTTCTGGGGCCACCAGAGAAGGCTGGGCACTGTACTCCGATATTTGTGGAAGTTCCCTTGACCACAAATTAGCTGTCGTTCCTTCCAAGACCAAGATGCTGAGCACCGCTCATGCCCTTCCAGAGCCTCAATCTCTCAGCCCTCAGACCCATAATGATCAGCAAGTTATCCAATGAATAGGGAAAACTTTTTTTTTTTTTTTAAATTTGGAAGTGTCTCTTTAATAAACAATGATTTAATAAAAAATGCTACAGGAAAAAAGGAAGTTCCCAAGCGATGCAATCAAAGTCTCCATCACTATGTTATGCTGCCATCAGATCAGGCAGCATGAAGTGTAATAGTGTGACTGTTCCCTTTAGAGAGCGATGGTGTTGGTATTTCAATAATGTGAATTTCTGATTTCCTACAATTCCCATGGAGTAGTTTGCACTAGTTGACTTCTTGCGTTTGTGATGAAGCTGTGGAAGTGCCGTAATCTGCGCTGTACATATCCTAAGAATGACTAGCAATTGGATTTGAAATATAATGTTTAGAAAGCGCGAAGTTCCTCTCGGCTCAGAAATTGAACCATAATTCTCTCAATTGAGCTAAACTGCAGACAATTGCTGTAGGCTCCTTAGACACCGAACGCCGCTCTTTATTATAGAAATAGGCGCATTATTGTAAACTACTTTTTACTGATTCACATTAATTGAAGTCTATTTATGCGATAAAGGAATAACGTCTCAGACTTAAACATTATAACACATCTTTTATATCTGTTAGTCTTTTTTATCATCATTTTGGTGGTGCATTTCTTCATTTACCAATGCTGACTTTTTGACTGAGAAACCACAAATTCTATTTTCAGCTTCCGGTTTCAGCTGATCTAAAATCCTAATTGAAAGAAGTTGTATTATCAGAAAATTTTAATATAATTTAAGTGGGTTGATAGTTCTTATTTTCTGTATATTATTTGTCTTCTTTGCTGTATAGACTGGGACAAAAGGAGCAGAGTCATCTTATAGTTAGTGAGGCAGTCTGCTTTGCTGTATAGACTGGGACAAAATGAGCAAAGTCATTTTATAGTTAGTGAGGCAGTCTGCTTTGCTGTATAGACTGGGACAAAATGAGCAGAGTCATCTTATAGTTAGTGAGGCAGTCTGCTTTGCTGTATAGACTGGGATGAAATGAGCAGAGTCATCTTATAGTTAGTGAGGCAGTCTGCTTTGCTGTATAGACTGGGATGAAATGAGCAGAGTCATCTTATAGTTAGTGAGGCAGTCTGCTTTGCTGTATAGACTGGGATGAAATGAACAAAGTCATCTTATAGTTACTGATGCAATTTAATGACTCAGAGTTCTAGATAAGACAGGATAATACGGTTATACACTGCACACATCATTCTGGTCACTCCCTTGTTTTTGGAGAAGGGGTCTTTATTAAATCATTTAGAGATAGTCTGACCTTTCTCTGTCTTTTGACTCCAGGTAATTTCTGCTGCCATAAAGCACTCTATTGCTATAATATCTATACAATGCAGAAAGTAAGTTTGTGTCTCCAATATGGCCACGGTTAAAAATTGTTACAGGATTTGTAAAAAGAGCAAATGGTTTTGTGAAACAATATTTAGCCTTTTGGATCCCTTAGTTAAAAGGGTTATCCAGGACAATTTTATTTATTTTTTCTTATGGGCCTACAAACTGTCTGGCAGGTAGTTGTTTACTACCTGCCTGTTTTGCCCGGCACCATCTCAGAACGGTCACGGATGGCTCCTGCTGGCAATTCTGCAGCTTTTGGTGATGTCCTTTCGACAGAACAGTTCTATCTCTTCATTCTGTCGACAGGAGGTGGCTGTCAGTTTCCATGAGATATTGGTTGTGCATGCAGCTGATGTCATTTCACAGATTCTGGATCATTCATTTGCATTACCTGGAGGATTTATTTGTGGAACTGCTTCAGAAAGATTTTATTTATTTTTTTCTTTTTTGCACTGTGTGGCTTAATTTTTATGTCCTTTTTATATCTTTTTTTTTTGGCTGATAAGAAAAAAATAATGCAAAATAGTAAATGTGGCTATTTCTCCCAAAACAATTTTTACGACCCCAAAGGACCTCTAAAAATTGTAAATTGCATTCCCCTTTCTGTATATTTTTTTTTATAATGAACATATTTTTTCTAACTGGGTTAGGGCTAGAATTGGCAATTCAGACTGCAGTGTCTTTTTTTTCTTTTTCTATATTTTTTCTTCTTTAGTTTTCCTTTTTTTGTCAACTTTTATTTTTGCTATTTTTATTATGTATATTTTTTATGTATTTTACACACTGTGCTCCTATAAGGTCTTAAAAGATCTTAGGGTTGGAGTGGGAGATTTTAACATAATACATTCTTTTTATTGCTGATTTCCCCTTTAAATGGGCCTGGTATTTTAGCCTCAGTTATAGGGGAATTTGATCTTCCTACATGGCAGACCTGCGCCTCCTAGGACCGAACAGCTCCGATTCCCTCCCTGCACCCAGTAATCATATGATCACTGGGTCTGGAGGAGGAAGCACTGACAGTGTTTCCTATGGACAAGTGCTTGTTCAGTGCTTCATACATAGAGATTGAGAAGGTAGCCATGTTTACTTTCTCTCTGGGAAGTCTGGCTGTATGTTAGTTGACTTCAGACCCCCACAGCTGCACAACCTTGACTGTCCATGCACAGCAATATGGGGACTGCCGGATGTTTTTAGTCTATGGGCAATCCAGAAATAGTTAAGCGAATGCCCAACCGGTCAGTGATTGCTTAATGGCCAAGATTGTGTTGTAATAAGGCTGCTTTCACACATCCGTTTTTTGCAGTGCGGCTCAATCCGGCTCAAAAACGTATGCAACGGATGCGTCGAAATAAAATGATCTATTGCATAAGTTTTTCTATGCGGCCCGTCCGTTTTTTGACGGATGCGGCTTGATACTGAGCATGCACAGTGCAAAAAAAAAGCATCCGGCCGCCGGATGCGATTTTTGCCGTAGGATGCCGCATCCGGCATCCATAGGCTTGCATTGTAAATCGCGCCGGATCGTTTTTTTCGCCGCACAAAAAACCGGGCCAGGCAGCATTTCATCCGGCTGCCGCATGTGCTAAATATGCCGCATCCGGCAAAAAACGGATGCATTGCAAGGCCATGCAGCACAATACGGCGATAATGCAAGTCTATGCGGGAAAAAAACCGCAACCGGCGGCAAAAAAAACCACTTGCGTATTTCTGCAAAGTCCCGTATTGTGCCGCTCAGCAAAAACCGGATGTGTGAAAGCAGCTTAACCCAGCCAAATATTAGGCAGAGCTCCATCTTGGATTACACGTACAATGGATATACAATATAGTTGCACATTTCCAGAGTGAGCAATGTGTGAATATATGAATAACAGGTAGTTGCAATGTTTTCTCCTCTGTCTTCTTTCTTCTTCATTAATTTCAATGACAAGTGTGTCTCCTGAAAGTTCGCTCTGTGCTGGAGGTGACCTAAATCTGACACCGGTCTGTACAAGGCCTACACAATCCGCATCAGTGTGCTGAACAGGCAGATAATGGAGGACACTAAAAAGTGATATTTTTTGTGTTTTGTTTTGGCTAAGGCTGCTTTCACACCTCCGGTTTTAGCAGTGCGGCTCAATCCTGCTGTGAAACCTATACAACGGATGCGACGAAAAAACCGCATCCTTTGCATAAGTTTTTGACATGCGGCCCGTCCGGTTATTGCCGCTTGCAGCAGGCTACTGAGCATGCGCAGTGGCAAAAACCGCATGCGGCGGCCGGATGTGATTTTTACCACATCGCGCTGCATCCGGCGTCCATAGGCATGCATCGGCCGGATGCAGCGGGATGCGATTTTTTTTTTTTTTTTTTTTTTTGCCGCACGAAAAAATGTGCCAGGCAACGTTCCATTGGGCCGCCGCATCGGCTAAATCTGCCGCATGCGTCAAAAACCGGAAGGAAGGCAAGCCCATGCGGCACAATGCGGCACTGTTAGTCTATGAAAGAAAAACGCAACCGGCAGCAAAAGAAACCCGGTTGCTTTTTTTCTGCAAAGTGCCGGATTGTGCCGCACAGGAAAAACCGGAGGTGTGAAAGCAGCCTTACCCCTTCCTAGACGGTCATTGATCAAGTTCCCCCTGGAGCTGATAGAACTCCTTCCTCTTAAGTCTATATTCACACTTGTTTTTACAGGGTTTTTTTGCAAATTATAATATGCTTTTTACAGAACCAGGAAAATCTGATATTTCACAAATCTCAAACACGCGATTTTACTTTTTTTTTTTTTATCCTGACTGAAATGGAAAACTGCTGCGTTTTTGAAAATCCAAGCATGTTTGTTCTTTCACCGTTTTTGTAGCTTTTTTTTTTTTTTTTTTACCATAGAAAACAGTAAAGAAATGCAAAAATGCAGCTATATGTTTTTACTGCTTCTTTGCTACATTTTTGGCGAATAAAACTACCGTAACTTCATAAAACATACTGTAGACACTTGAGACAATCTGCAGCAAAACCTGCTTTTTGTAAGCAGCTTCTTTACTGCCAAAATTGCAGGTTTTAGGCTGGGGCCACACGGTGGACTAATGCGATCCTTGCATGATACTCAGCTCATGCTGGCAGCACAGCAGGAGCTGAGTATCATTCGAGTGTCATTGCGACGGAGGTCCGATCATGCGATCGGACCTCAGCTGCGGGGGGCGGGACGGTGCTGAGGAGGGGTGGGCCGGCGCTGCGGAGGAGAGGGTGGGGGTTTATCTCACTCTCTCCTCCGTTGCCGGCTATTCCTATTCTCACATTACACCAGTGTACTGCGAGTGCAGTGCGATGTTTCTCTCGCCCCATAGACTTGTATGGGTGCGAGAGAAACCAGGATCGCATTACACCCTTGGCATGCTGCGACTGTTTTCTCGGTCCGATTAGGGATGAGAAAAAAAAAACGCTCACAGGTGCTGGCGCATAGGTTAATATGCAGCCGTTTCTGTGCAGCTGCCCATAAAACAATGTTGCAAAATTAGTTTGCTTTGGAACATCCAACCTATCGTTTGATCTGGGAAAAATGCCCTCTCTGTTAAAGGGAATCTGTCTGCAGATTTTTGCTATGTAATCTGAAGATGGCATGCTGTAATGGTTAAAGCACCAAATTCAGCAATGTGTCTCTTATTACACAGTACAGTGTTGTTTACCTGCTATGTTTGTTTTAGGTTCATTAGATTATGATTGCCTGACTAGAGGCCCCGTCACACTAAGCAACATCGCTAGCAACATCGCTGCTAACGAACAACTTTTGTGACGTTGCTAGCGATGTTGCTGTGTGTGACATCCAGCAACAACCTGGCCCCTGCTGTGAGGTCTTTGGTTGTTGCTGAATGTCCTGGGCCATTTTTTAGTTGTTGCTGTCCCGCTGTGAAGCACAGATCGCTGTGTGTGACAGCGAGACAGCAACAACTAAATGTGCAGGCAGCAAGAGCCGGCTTCTGCGGAGGCTGGTAACCACAGTAAACATCGGGTAACCAAGAAGCCCTCTTCTTGGTTACCCGATGTTTACCTTTGTTACCAGCCTCCGCCGCTCTCACTGTCAGTGCC
Organism: Anomaloglossus baeobatrachus; assembly: GCF_048569485.1. Lineage (NCBI taxonomy): Eukaryota > Metazoa > Chordata > Amphibia > Anura > Aromobatidae > Anomaloglossus > Anomaloglossus baeobatrachus. The sequence continues at coordinate 125,100,831 of NC_134354.1, forward strand.
GGCTCCTGCTCTGTGCACATGTAGCTGCAGGACACATCGGGTTAATTAACCCGATGTGTGCGGTAGCTAGGAGAGCAGGGAGCCAGCGCTAAGCAGTGTGCGCGGCTCCCTGCTCTGTGCACATTTAGCTGCAGCACACATCGGGTAATTAACCCGATGTGTTCTGTAACTAGGAGAGCAGGGAGCCAGCGCTCAGTGTGCGCTGCTCCCTGCTCTCTGCACGTGTAGCTCCGTGCGCTGGTAACCAAGGTAAGTATCGGGTTGGTTACCCGATATTTACCTTAGTTACCAAGCGCAGCATCTTCCACGCGGCGCTGAGGTCTGGTCACTGGTTGCTGGTGAGCTCACCAGCAACCCGTGTAGCGACGCTCCAGCGATCCCTGCCAGGTCAGGTTGCTGGTGGGAATCGCTGGAGCGTCGCAGTGTGACATCTCACCAGCAACCTCCTAGCAACTTACCAGCGATCCCTATCGTTGTTGGGATCGCTGGTAAGTTGCTTAGTGTGACTGGACCTTAGGTCAGCTAGTGTAGCACACCCCCTGCTGTGATGAACACCTCACGGTCTATAGACATTGTACATAGAGAGCCTGGTGTGGACTGGGTCAGCTTTCTCAGCTCTTCTGCATGCTAAAGCTAAAAAGCTGTGTCACACTGCTGCACTCTTTAAACTAAGTTTAAAAAAATAAATAGGCCAGCTTACCGGTAGTAGAGATCCCTCATCTAGCGTCTATGTCCTGTTGAGCCGCACGGAGCAGAGTGGATACCCTTCCAGAAGCAAATAGTAAAACCGTTTAAAAAATTCCAGCAAGTCCAAGTGGACATAAAATTTTGAATTTTTTATAAGAAAATACTTATTTGTTCATTTAAATGGCTGGTAGAAAACTAACAGGATGTCCCAGACAACGCATTTCAGCGATATGCTACGCCATCATCATGGTCTGTGTATGACCATGTAGTGCTTTTACATCAAATTAACAAATAACATTTTGAATTTTTTATAAGGAAAAACTTTTTTGTCCACTTGGATTCGCTCGAATTTTTGAAACTGTTTTACCAATAAACTAAGTGATACATCGTTGGATTAAAAAACCTGTTGGCAGATTCCTATTAAGAATTATCAGGGGCAACTCATCATTATAGAAGCAATCTAGGCTAAACCGTTTTGAAACTTGGGAAACCCATAATACAAATCCGGCCAACCCAAAATAAAAGTAAAATTATTGCATATTTTTGAAACTTGCTGATATTTAGAGGGACCCGTAGCGGGTGACATCTCTGCTATGGAACGGAATGACTATTTCCTATAGGAGGGTTTGTCGCCCGCGCTCGTGAATGGCCTCACTTACGGGTCATATGCATTAAGATGTCTCATTCTTAACCGGCTTTAATTTCGTCAGCTTTAAGACTTTGAGTCTATATTAAGTCAGCGCATTCCACCTTAGGGTACCATCACACTTTAGCGACGCTCCAGCGATCTGACCTGGTCAGGATCGCTGGTGCGTCGATACATGGTCGCTGGTGAGCTGTCAATCAGGCAGATCTCACCAGCGACCAGTGACCAGCGACACGTGGAAGCGATGCTGCGCTTGGTAACTAAGATAAATATTGGGTAACCAAGTTACCCGATAATTACCTTGGTTACCAGTGCACACCGCTTAGCGCTGGCTCCCTGCACTCCTAGCCAGAGTACACATCAGGTTACTAAGCAGAGCGCTTTGCTTATTTACCCGATGTGTACTCTGTCTACCTGTGCAGGGAGCAGGGAGCCGGCACTGGCAGTCTGAGAGCGGCGGACGCTAGTAACCAAGGTAAATATCGGGTAACCAAGCAAAGCACTTCGCTTGGTTACCCTGATATTTACCTTGGTTACAGCTTACTGCAGGCTGCCAGAAGCTGGCTCCCTGCACATTCAGATTGTTGCTCTCTCGCTGTCACACACAGCAATGTGTGCTTCACAGCAGGAGAGCAACATCCAAAAAATGAACCAGAGCAGTGTGTAACGAGCAGCGATTTCACAGCAGGGGCCAGATCGCTGCTCAGTGTCACACACAGCGAGATCGCTAATGACGTCACTGGTGCGTCACAAAAACACTGACTCAGCAGCGATCTCGCTATGTGAGAAGTACCTCTTAGTCCAGTCAAGGACTTGAACACGAAATAGACATGCCCGACCTCGGACTCTGACAACTATTTGACTTTGGGACTTTTAGCTTCTTCATTTTTTTTTGGTTAAGATGTGTATACCGCATTCGTTCTCCTATCTCGCCTATATAGTTACATAGTTACTAAGGTTGAAAAAAGACCTAGGTCCATCTAGTTCAACCTTCCTCCACCAGTTCTACATTTGGTCACTAAGTCATTTATAACCAACAATGTTGTGTGTACTGAGGAAATCATCCAGCCCTTTTTTGAAAGCTGTTATAGTATCTGCCATTACTACCTCTTGTGGTAGGGCATTCCACAATCTGACTGCTCTAACTGTAAAGAACCCTTTCCTATTTAGCTGCCGGAATCTCTTTTCTTCCACTCGCAGTGAATGTCCCCTGGTTCTTAGTATTGTTTTCGGAAGAAATAAGTCATGTGCCAGTCCTTTATATTGACCACACATGTATTTATACATATAAATGAGATCTCCTCTGAGGCGTCTTTTTTCTAAGCTAAACATATCTAACTTTTTCAACCTGTCATCATATGTGAGGCCTCCATCCCTTGTAGTAGTCTAGTTGCCCGCCTTTGAACTGACTCTAACTTCTGAATGTCCTTTTTAAAATGTGGAGTCCAAAACTGGACCCCATATTCCAGATGTGGCCTTTCAAGTGATTTATAGAGAGGTAACAATACGTTGGGATCACGGGATCTAATCTCTCTTTTTATACACCCTAAAATCTTGTTTGCTTTTGCAGCTGCTGCTTGACATTGAGTGCTGCTGCTCAGCTTATTTGTAATGAGAATACCCAAGTCTTTCTCCTGTTCTGTAGTCCCGAGTTTACTTCCATTTAATGTATACGCAGTTATAGGATTACTCCGTCCTAGGTGCATTACTTTACATTTATCAACATTAAATCTCATTTGCCAAGTATCTGCCCATTCTGACATCTTATCCAGATCTGTTTGTAATATTATACTATCAAGGTCAGTTTTTAATATCCTACATAGTTTGGTGTCATCAGCAAAGACTGACACTTTACTATCAATCCCATCCACAAGGTCATTAATAAAGAGATTAAAAAGAATTGGTCCTAGCACAGATCCCTGCGGATCCCTATCCCACTCCCTCTTTCCTGTTATAATGTTTATATAATCTAGAACTAATATAAACATTTTGGGGGGAAAAAAAAGAACCAGATTTTATGTAATTATTGTTTGCGATGCCCTCTTAAAGAAACCATTGACAAAAAACTGTGCTTTGCATTAATATGTATGTGGATTGGTTATAGAATAATTATTGGTTGCATTTGCCAGACTGATTATTATATATACGGTAATCTGCCAATTTATTTTTTTTCTTCTGTCTGTACTGGTAGGATTAGTCCTCTTGGCTGTTACAAGCCGCACTCATCTTGAGATACTTGCCAACAAGTGAAATCCGTTCCCTGGGAAACTTTGCTGTTGGGCATGTGAATCTGTAAAAGCTGGAACATTCATAGCGAGCGCGGAGCAAGAGATCACGTGACCCGATTAGTGACATTTCCCTAACAATATTTTAATTGTTTTAGAGCCTTAAAGTATTTGGGTTTGTTTTTTTTTTTTTACCTAAAATTTGAGGTCTAAAATTCTGTGCAGAATTATTTACTATTTTTACAGAAGTCGGATTCTCTGTTACACAGCTCCAAATCCCCTGCTTTCCGTTACACGGCCATAATAAATTGATCAAAGTTTTGCTGCCCGCAGCCATCTCTAGGAAGCGCTTTGTGAAGCCGGCGTTACACCGCTCTCACTGAGCTCAATAAGAAATCGGTCTCCATGAAACTTTTATGCTCCCCATAGTGGTGGCTGCAGGCAGACACAATTTTACCATTTACTTCTATAAGAGAAGTATAATTAAAAGTGTGTTGAGTCTCACTTTTTGGGTGGGATTAGTTCCTTATTGTGACATCAAAATTCGCTGCTTTTTAAATCGATAATTCCATAGACATTTATGTCATATCCACCATAAATGTAAAGCTGGGTTTACACACTGCAACATCTCAAACGACATCGCTGTAACGTCACCGGTTTTGTGACGCAATAGCGATGTTGTTTGCGATGTTGCAGTGTGTGAAACCTATCAGCGACCCGGCCCCTGCTGTGAAGTTGTAATCGTTACAAATCGTTCAGGACCATTCCTAGGTCCTTTGTTTCCCGCTGTGCAGCATGAAGTTTCAGTGTGTGAAGACTTTGCAGCGACTTTGTTAGCAACTTCCCTTTCAAAAGGCTGCTTATCAACGTCCCCAACAACCAGCTAGGTCGCTCTGCAGGTCCGGATCGCTGTTGCGTTGTTGGCCAGGTTTGCCTGTTTGACAGCTCACCAGAGACTTAGCAGAGACTTGGTGACGTTACAGCGATGTCCTTTGCGATGTTGCAGTGTGTAAACCCAGCTTTAGAAACATGCATCTCTGGAACCATCATCAGAATCGGAGTTTTGTTACCTGTGTCTAATTCACAGACAAATCATAGGCCTCAAAAAAAGAGGATTCACACAGTCACAGTTGCATATCCGTTTCTTTTTATGGGAAGGGCTGCCCCCATAATTAACGTGAACCTGTCATGTCCAATGTGCACCCAGAACCATGAGCAGTTCTGGGTACATATTTCTAATCCCTACCTAACTGTCCCTGTATCTAAAAGCATACATAAAGAGAGCTTTAGAAAAAGTGTCTAAAAATCCTTTATGATATGCTAATGAGCGCAGGGACTAGTCGCAAGGGCAGTTTTTCCTTTTGAGTAGTCCACCCTCTTAGCATGTTAGCACGCTCACAGGGGCGTACTAGCAAGCTATTCAATGCCCAGCATCATCAGCATAGATGTGCATACCTATCTGTTGTGACCGCCTCAGATGCTGGTTTAGGGTCAGTTTACATGATGAGAAGTCCTGGTCTTCCAGACATGCGCACTTAGACCTCTCTGAAGCTGGGACACGTACACCTGGCTTCATAGTATGCATGACCGGAAGTGGCAGAACTTCTGATCATGTGCACTGACCCTAAACCCGGCGTCCGAGGCAGTGACAATGGACAGTGTCTATGCCCATGACTCTGGGCATTGAATAGCATGTGAGCATGCCCCTCTGGGCGTACTAACATGCTAGGAGGGCGGATTAATTGGGGATAAATAACGACCTTATGACTAATCCCTGCACTCATTAGCATATTATAAAGGATCTTTAGAAATACTTTTTCTAAAGATCTCTTTATCTATGCTACTAGATACCGGGACGGTTAAGCAGGGATTAGACATATGTACGCAGAACTGCACGTGATTCTGGGTGCACATTGGACCTGATAGGTTCCCTTTAAGCAAACTGGGTCTCAGAACCCCTATTTTTCCAATAAGTGCAGGCTCACACTCCCCACCACATGTTTCTGGCTTATATCACAATAGAAGTACCCCTTTAACTTGGCCTTTAAAAAGTATCAAGTTTAATAATCTTTTATATTTGTGCAGTTGTGTCTATGTATTATATATAGGTATTACATTATTTAGTTTTGTCTGTATTTCTACAGAACCGACTGTAGGGACTTCAGGTTTAACCATTTTAGGCCTGACTTAATAGCGAACCTATAGTCTCTGAGGATAATGCGTTTTCTTGCCCCCATTAATAACGATAAGTGCAGTTTTAAACTATTTAATAATGGGGTCAACCGGCCATAGAATGTAATTCAGAAATGTATCGGGGTTGGGAAAGAATGCTTTTTCCATTAGTCCTGTCACGTACCATCTGAGGAAACCGCATATTTCATAAAATGATACTCAAATATTCAGCAGTGGAAAAGAAATATGAAAAATTCAGCACTAACCACCGTAAGGGGAAGAGTATGCAGTGAAATTCAATTTATACTTGTCAATGAAGCTGCATATCTCCTGCAATCATACACTGGGATATATCACGCCAGGAAGCGCGAGTTGATACTTTATCGTACTGACTTTTTGCCAGAATATTAGAAAACCAAGTTATCTGTTGAAAGTACATTCTCTGATTCTGGGCAGACATACAAATTTAATGCTTACAATAACGCCTCCGAGAAACCAGATTCACCTTTTACATGTTTTTTTATAACTACGGTATCATTCTTTAGACTTTCTGAATTTTCTTTTTACTAAAAGTATATACTCACCTATTAGTGATAACTATTACAACGGAGCATTTTGTCTCCGATTACAGGAAGACGTGTTAAAAAATATAATCTGAAAACACAAATGCTGACCGATGTCACGTCGGCCATAAGGCTGCTATAGATGATGCCAATGTATTCATTTTTCTTTTCCTATTATTTCTCTAGTCTCAGGTTTTGTTCTTCCACGACACTTTTTGAAAATACACCGTTCTCCAGAAGGAAGAGTCCATCTCTGTTCCTCTTGTGCCTCCTATAGCTAGACTGTGCCCAGAACGATCAGTGATAGATCATTATATGTGCATAGACTGCCATTGTCCTAGGCAGCACATGTTTTATATACACAGGATGACGTGCTGCCGAGAACAATGCTCTTTTATGTCTGCTTAAAACCATTTCATCCAACGAACAAGCGTTTTCATCGTTTGTCGGTGACTTGCAGCTTTTTTACACTGGACGATTATCAAGAAACAAGAATCCCCAGGAACACTCTTTGTCGATAAGTGTAAATCAAGCTTAAGACCTTGTCCAATCCATGTAAGAGACTTCAACCCCCAGACACCTGTAGACAGCTGTTGTAAAGTTCTTATTTCTGGTTAGTACAGAGCAGGGTACTGATCATTTTCTGCTAGGAATGACTATTACGGGCACGGGGAGGTTCTGGTTTTCCTCCAGAAATCCAGCTGATGTAAGGGTCATACAAGAGTCTTCCAGGAAATGCCCCTTGGGGAAAGGAATACAAGTTAGTTGTCCTCCAGAAGGTAGAAAACGGTGGCACTTATTGAAAACACAGGAGTAGAGATGAATTTAGTTTTAACAGTTCTGTTTGAAAAGGGTAGTCCAAGGAGATAATTCTCTGATGGGCCCTGCCCTCGTAACTATAAAAATGAGATCCATAGTGCTGTTGCTTTACATGTAATTCAGTGTAACACTAGAGCTGATCCCCCTCCCCTCTGGGACATCACATCACACATCGGGGGTGTGACCTTCTCCATGCTGCCTAATAACAGCCAGCACCCGATTAATATCAGCTTCTGTTCTGTCCGAGAGTAGGGGGCATGGACTGCAGGGAAGCAGATCTTATGAAAGGCTAGTTGTTACCAACAGCATGGAGCAACCCACACGACCTGATGTTTGATGTAACGTCCCAGAGGGGAGGGGGATCTGTAAGGAGCAGCTCCCCCGTTGCATTGAATTACAGAAAGTGTGAGGGTGGGAAACCGCACCATGGAGCTCATCTTTGTAGCTTGAGGGCTGGGCCAATAGTGATATTTTGTCTCTCTCCAGAGTACCCCTTTAATTTATCTTAATTTATTTGAGATAAAGTGTGAGAAATCAGTGATTTCCCCCCTCAGAGACTCATCATGGTCTCTGCTCCTGTTGGGGTTCATAATGTAATATCCTATTTTACATATATATTCTTTTGTCAGATTGTACTACAGTTGACTTTGAAAGAAAAAAACAAACAAACAAAAAACCTGTATTGTACCAATGCTAAAAAGTCTGTTCAATTGTGATCTCATACACAGTACGGTGCATCAAGAGTATAATTAGAATAGGACCCATGAGTGAGATTTGAGCTTTGTATGATTTTTTTTTTTTGCCAATTTCAAAGCCCAGCTCCATGTGTCTCCTCCATGTCTGATTATAGATGGGGTGAAAGATTGCAAAGATAGGCACTCCATGCCAGATAATGGTCTACAGCAGTGGTACGTAACATATGGACAAAAGCTGACCGCAGATTCCGGCATGGCTCGGCCCTTCCATTGGAAGATGGACTGTAAAATTAGTGATTGGAATTGTTGAGAGCCACCACAAATCAATCACTGTTATGGGGGTAATGTCCCCAAATTCTCTATTAAGGTGCCGCATCCTGGTAATGATCCTCCTGCCTTGTATATGATCCTGCTATAAACCCCCATGCTGCTCATATACCAGCATCCTGCTCATATTCCCCCATCCTGCTCATATACTCCCATCCTGTTCATACACCCCATCCTGTTCATATACCCCCATCCTATTGATATACCCCCCATCCATCCTGCTCATATACTCCCATCCTGTTCATATACCCCATCCTGTTCATATACCCCCATCCTATTGATATACCCCCCATCCATTCTGCTCATATACTCTCATCCTGTTCATATACCATCCTGGTATATGGCCTGTATCCTATAGCACAGATAAAAAAAATAAATGTTTATACTCACCTTTTCCACACTCCCTCCAGCACCGATCATATCTTCCTCTCTGCGCCGCTGACCTGTGTGTGTGGAGCCGTTCCCCTGCAGCACCGCGATGTCTTCCTGTCTGTGCCGATCAGCTGACCGGCACAGATCAGCTGACCGGCACAGATCAGCTGACCGGCACAGACAGGAAGACATCGCGTGCTGCAGGGGGACGGCTCCACACACGGGTATGGGTGAGTGTACTGATTCACTGCCCCCCACGCTGATGACGCGCGGGGGGCAGTGAATACAGCCGCACATGATCACTCCAGGTTGTAATTGCCAGGGGTGATCATGCGGGACGGCTCTTTGCTATGCGCGCGTCCCCGCTCGTCCTCCCGCCCACCTGGCAGCGCCGGTTTCTGCGCTGAGAAATGGGCGGGGGATGGGCATGCATATGTAATGAGCGGGCCCACGTGGTCACGGCAGGCGCTGCTGCTGCCTGCTCGTGCCCCCGATGACCCGCTCCACCGCAGCACCCTGATTCCCGGCCGCAGCCCTATGGTCAGACCATAAGATGCACCCCCAACTTTCCCCCAACATTTGGGGGGGGGAATGCGTCTTATGGTCCGAAAAATACGGTATGTGTGTGTGTGTGTATATGTATATATATATATATATATATATATATATATATATATATATATATATATATATATATATATATATATATATATATATATATATATATATATATATGTATATATATATATATATATATGTATATATATATAATATATATATATATGTGTGTGTGTGTATGTATGTATGTATGTATGTGTGTGTGTGTGTGTGTGTGTATGTATATATAATATATATGGACACTGCACAGTTTTCTCATGTCTTGTTTGCACAAAGCATAAAACCATTACTGTGGAAGTATATAGTAAATTGGTGGAATCCAGATGTAAGAAAAATAAAAATGCAATTTTATATTGTGATTAAAATGTAAAATTAAATATTCTAACAAATACATTATTTAAAAAAAGGAAAAATAAAACATGCAAAGGACTCTTAGAAAATCCCACTTTCTGGTGAAACCTTTCCTATTTAAGTCCATAGCATCCGCAAGATGTCCCGTTTGTTTCTTCCAGCTCTCTCACACACAACCTTGTTGGATTTTCCTTCAACCATCTCTTCATTCTCACCCGGATGAATTATATATATTTTTTTTGTATAGAGGATATTATAGGAGGCCTCTGTTAAGGAACTATAAATGATCCGGTGAGAAAAGGTATAAAATAATATTTATTATTTTTCTTATTTCTAGATCGATGCATTAAGTAAAAGAAGTAAAGAAGCTGAAGCTGCCTTCTTGAATGTTTATAAGAGATTAATTGATGTCCCAGGTAATTCATTGTGCTCTTTTACAACATTTTGTGATAGTTTTACCCTTTTTGTGTCACTCAATTGCTTTTATGTGACTCTTGTAATTCTGTTCATACATTTATATAACCTACTTTCCCTGTGCAAATATATGTGATGTGCCGGTGACCAAAATCAGAAATCTGCAACGTCGCACATGAAAGATCATAGAGCAAGAATGTTAGGGTGACAATAGGCCGAGAGGCGGCCGTCATTGAAGGGGCTTTCCCACAAAAGTCCTTTATCACCTATTCACCAGAATGAAGGTCTCCGTCATCTGCTCTTCATAACTTTGGTTTGCTTTTAAAGAGGATCTTTCACGACTTTTTCTGTTATTTAATCTGAGTGCCCCTCCAATTGCTGCTGCTCCACGGATTTTGGAACCATTTTTGTAGGCCTTTCCGTTCCAGAAATAAAATTAGGTTTTGCCTTCAACCATTTGGGCATGTACCATGGAACTTCTCTGTAGACCCAATTGGCCGGCTTCAGAGGAGATGAAGCAAACACCCACAGAGAATGTCTTTAATATACGCCCAGTTGGCTGTAGAGAAAACTTGTTTCTTTCTTTCCATGTGATATATCGTTTGGAACGAGGGGCATAGAAGAAAAAGAAAAGCTGTTCTATAATCAAGAGGGCAGCACCAATATCAGGAGATACTCAGATAAAATGAAAAAATCCAGTGAAAAGTCATCTTTAAGGGATTGATCACTGTATTTTAACAGATGTGTTGGAGGCATGATGTGGTGGAGCTTACTAATATACAAGTATTTCTGGTTCTCCTCCTGCACAGACTGCACGCCTCTCCTGTTCTCAAAACGGAAAAATGATTAACCTGGAAAAGCTGTTTATCAAATAGAAGAAGCTGATTGACAGGTCTGGTTACATGCTCCTCCATCAGTGCTCATTAATTGGACATGGTCAGTGTGCGGTCTGAGATGAAGGCTGCTTTATAGGTGCAGGAGAATTGGGAATACTTATATACTAGCAAGTGCTACAAAAATAGCCAAAAAAGGTTTGTCGAAATAAAGATAACCCCCCATCATGCCTGATCGTTACCCCTTTATTCAGTTATCTCCCTGACATGGGTAGCTACACATAGCTCTCGGCTATCTCAGTTAGTCCCGTAGACATTACTGGAGCAGACTTTTTCTGTCACCATTCTGTTCCATTAAATCCTAATCGAAGTGAAAAAGATTGGGAAATCGGGACTCTCCTTCTAGACGGTTCACACAGTTTTGTTACATATCCTGTAAATGGATTAATAAATTTTGTTGGTGAAACAGCCCCGTCAAGCTTTTAGGACAGATAGATTTGCTTGATCAGTGAAAGTCTAGGTGTCCAAGTAATGCTGCCCTGGGTAATTGATGAAGAAGATTGCTTCTTCACAGAGGAAGAGAGCAGGGACTCTAATGGCACCTCTTGGAGGTTGGAATCCTAAAAGTCAATCTCAATTCTCTAAGTAGTCTTGCCATTAGCATACTTCTATTTTGGGGTTTGCCCCTTATCAGTGCAAAGTTGTACGACCTTTTGGCTGGGTGAGAGATCATCTTTCTTCCTCTGTGATGACCCTATTCACATATTAATATATTTTTCGGGCTAGAAGATAAACTAGATCATAGACTGCACCTATGTTTCAGAGGAGGAAAATAGGAAAAAAAATTGAAGCAAAAAATGTGGTCAAGACACACTTTTATGGGGGTATCTGCTGCTGACACTGATATGAGGTAATGTTCCCCATCATGGGCCTATCCTGGTATATTATGTCCCTAATCCTGTTATACATGTGCCTAACCCTGGTATATATGATTCCTATCATGGGCTCATCCTGGTATATGTGGCTCCTGTTATGCCACACACACGAAATAAAAACGATTCAACTCACCTTCCATCCGCTTCCCCGGTGCGCGGTGTCCTCTTCTGATGCCAGCATCTGACTTTGGTATGTAAACTGCACATCGTATGGCTTCATTGCTGTGCGCCCCCAGTTACCCACCAACGCCAGCTGCCGGCTAATCCAAAATAAATATTCACTGCTCCCCATGCCCAGGATTATGGGATGTTGCCATCGGCTGGGGTGATCAATGTTTCCGCTATTAACGAAAATGAATATTCACTGCTCCCCACACCCATAATGCCACCCATCTCTCGGCATCGGCTTTAGTGTTGAGACGTGGTTGGGCTTATGGACGTGGGGAGAAGTGAATATTCATTCTCTTTAATAGTGGGCACACGTATTTGAATTTTCCATTGACATAGCAACATGAAGACTTGTTTTTTTTTCAGGGTAAGACTGTTTTATCATTAAATGTACTTGAAGACGGTAAAACAGAGATTTCAGGTGTGATGAAATTGTGAAAAAAAAAAACTGCAATTCCACTATTATTTTGGGGATTTTATTTTTACAGCATTCATGGTGCTGTAAAATTGACCTAGATCAGTACAATTATGGTAATACTAACCTTGGATTTTATTTAAGTGGCGAAAATAAATTCTGAAATTATTACATAAAAAAAAAATGTTGTTTGTTTCCCTACTTTAGCAGACTTGTACTGCTTTAGTTTCTATGCTAATTGAGCTGGTTTGGGATTTTTTTTTTTGCGTATTATTTTACATTGTTATGTAATTATGGTTATTGTTATTGATACCATTTTGAGGTAGATACAATGTTTTGATCAGTCCATACTTCTTTTTTTCTCTTTTGTGAATTTGCAGCTACCAAGAAAATGCCATTCTTGCATTTTTTTTTCCTCCTTACAACATTTAATGATCAGGGTAATAATAGATATTGATAAATTTAACTTTTATGGATATATTGCTACCGAATTTGTTTGGGGGTTTTTTTTTGCATTTTTTTATTTTTCCATTTTTAATGGGGGAGGACGGATGATGAGATTTTTTTTCACCTTAATTTTTTATTATTTTTCATTTTTGTTTTTTTTTCATCCTCCAAGGGAACTTGATTCTGTGGCCATCTGATTGTTTCTACTATATCCTACAATGCCATAGAATTGAAGTATGTAGTAAAATCAAGATCTCCTATGAAGCCAAGCCACAGGCTGGTCTTCACTGGCGCACAGCCTTCAGCAAGCACCCCCCCTTCACTCCTCCCTTCAGCAATGGCTATCCACCAGCATCGGGAGGATTATGTTGTGGGAAGGGAACAGTAGAGCGTAGAATAGCCCCTCTCTTGAACTGTACACTTTAAAATGTCACTGTCAGAGATTGTAATGTGTATGATGCAGATTTGGCTCCTCAGCCTGCATCAAACATGGGGACCCGGTTTTGGACTTATCAGTACATCTGATGTCGAGAAGGGATTAACGGATCAATATGGACCTATTGGAGAGTAATTTCCAATGGGTGGCACAAGAGAAAACCCTGTTCTCTACTTCTGAAGAGGCTGTTTGCATCAGTTGGGGTCTCGTTAATGAGAAGCTTAGTAATTTTGAGATTGGGAGAATCCCCATACTTATTTTTCATGGTATAAGGCAGCTGTGATGGGCAGTCACTGTTCAATAAAATGAATGGGAATTATGGAGATCTCAATGAGAGTGATCATGCGTGGTCACCGGTTTGGACACTCAGTTCCTAGTTTTGTAGAGCAGATAGGCTTTTGGGGTGGTAGCCCTTGTTTCTTGAATATGGTATCATGTACCTCATGTATTCAGATCAAGCTCCCACTTATTCATTAAAAATACAAATACGATCTATGCTCAGGATATACATTTTCTCTTCAGCAGAAATAGGCCGTTCCTGCTGATGTTTAGGGTTCAGTTTAATGATTTAATGCAGGATGTGGCAAGTTACAGAATGTTTCATCAGTAAATGATTGAGCAAAGTAATGAACACTGTGTCGATGGGTTGAGACATAAAAGTATTTCCTTAAATGTGAAGCCACAAGTTCACCTTAAAGGACCTTCCTATAAGCTACATTAAGTGAACTATACGAAAAACATTCTCTGAGATAAAACTAATATTTAAGAAATTAATAAGGGGGGAACAAAGCTTTTTTGGGGTGGGGGCATTAGGATAGGCTTTTAGATTTGGTACAGTTAGTGTGAAGTGTTTAGCTAAATCTTCCCGTAGCTGTAAAGGTTGGGAGCTCTGTTCTTCTGCCAGCTACAACAGCGATCAGTTGGGTAGGGGCACTACACTGTCCTCTTGCCCGTTGGGGTCTGTACGTCTTCACACTATTTCTCTGCCATTGCATTTATGTACCTGTGTTATGGATTGGGTGTATTTGGTTCCTTTCAGTAATCCTTCTCCTGTAAATTGTTGTGTCACCAAGTCATGGCAAAAGGTAAAACAATCAGTTTTGCCACCTCTGATCTGATCCTAATGTCTGTCCAGTGTCGTGATTATATACAGCTTGCAGTGAAAAATTAAAAAAAACAAAAAACTTGATCACTTTATTCTATGGGTCATTTAAAGGGAACCTGTCAACAGATTTGGGGCCTATTAGCTGTGGCCACCACCAGTGAGCCCTTATATACAGCATTCTAACCTGCTGTATGTAAGAGCCCAGGCTGCTGTGTAGAGCGTAAAAATCACTTTATAATACTCACCTAAATGGTCGCTGCGCTGGAGTTTGGTCATATGGGCGTCTCCGTTCTCCGGTGTTGGTACCTCCTTTTTTGGCCATCTTCATCCTCCTTCTGAAGCCTGTGTGCATGACGCGTCCTATGTCATACACAGCAGCCTGGGCTCTTGTATACAGCATGTTAGAATGCTGTATATAAGAGCTCACAGGTGGTGGCCACAGCTTATAGGCGCCAAATCTGGTGACAGGTTCCCTTTTAAAGGGGTGGTCCACTACTTTACATTCCCACATGACTGGCTCCAGGGTGGTGGAGAAATAATGAGAAAAAAAATTGATACTCCCTATCCAGCTCTGCTGCTCCGTACTCCCCCCACCCGCCATCTGGCCTCTCCTAATGGTGGGGGATGTCATGTGACCGCTTCCGCCCAACAGTGGCCACTGGTTGCCTGCAGCTTTGGGAGGCAAATGTTGATGTTTTTTTTTTTTTTCTTTCTTCCCCACCCTGAGGCCAATACTGAGGTGTTGTACAGTAGTAGGCAACCCCTTAAAAATTATAGATTATATTATGTGTTCCTGTATATTTGTGCAGTTTTTATTTTGCCGCATATAACTTTTTCTCACCTCTTTGTTTTGGAGACGGTTTGAATAAAAAAAAAAAATCAATTCAGGTTTCATTTTTACATAGCATTCCCTGTGCGGGAGAAGAAAATGATCATATTAAAGTTTGAAGCGTTGGGAATGTGGCAATACCAATTATTTTTTGTTTACCAAAGGGAAAAAAGTGTTTATTTTTTCTACTCATATTTTTTTCTTTTACAAAGCAATTTAGTCCCAGTATGGGACGTGAACAGACAATCCTCTGATCTTTTCTGTAATATATTATGTTTCTGTATATGATGCCTGCTAGTTTCACACTGACAGTAAGCGTATTACGCCCGGCCTCCATCAGGGCCAATTACACATCGGTACATTCTGGAATCCCGCTCTAGTCCTACCATGTTAGACCTGGGGCCACTAGACTCTTCATGCCTCACATGGGCCACTTGTTCAGGGCTTATTCTGTTAAAACTTCCATTTTTGATTAAAGGGAATCTGTCAGCAGGTTTTTGCTAAGCTGAAACCACCATGCTGCAAGGGTTAACACAGAAAAATCAGGGATGCCTGTCTTGTCACAGTCCGATCTGTTTTTTATTTGCTATTTAAGCAGCAAGACCCTTATCATTGCTGGTACTATGTCATGCGCAGGCAGTTCAGCATTCCCCCTTCTCTGACACCTTACTGTCAATGTACAATCTCTAATAAGAGCCTGGTATGGGCAGGAAGCTCACTCAGCTCTGCCGCAAGACCAAATCTAAAATTTCTGATTGTTTCCGATCAACTGCACCCAGAATTCTAAGTGATACATCATTGGATTCTGTATCTCTTTACCTACATCATGCTGCTCTCAGATGGGGTAGCAAAAACCTGCTGACAGATTCCCTTTAATAGATAGATAGAACATGAATCCATTTTTTAAGAAGTTTGTGTTGACTCCATTAAGCCATTTTTGAATGTAAGCATCCAGCAAAGAAATATGATTAGGCATGTGGAAACAATCAGCAGAGCAATAATAAGGCTTTTTTGGTAAGTTTTTTTTTTTTTTTCCTGATCAAAACCTGATCTTGTGGCAGGAAATCTCCTTTGAGTCATCTGCGTTTTTGGTGTGTTTTCATGCGTTTTTAGTGGCGTTTTTGCTGCAGATTTGGTGCGGATTTGCTGCTTTTTTTTCTATAAAATGGGTTGTATCAATGAAAAAACGCAGCAAATCTGCAGCCAAGAACTCATTCTTTAAAAACCTGACCAAAAACGCAGGTAAACTATTTGACAAAACAGGAAAAAAACCTGATGTGTTTGTGTGTGTGCATGAGATTTCAGAAATCTCATAGACTTTGCTGGGACTGTAAAAAGCAGCTTTTTTATTAGCATAGATTTGCATATAACCAAGGCAAATCTGCAGCTGAGAAACACAGCAAAAACTTATCAAAAAAGTCCTGTGTGAACATAACCCAAGACCAGGAACAAATAATTCTGCTCAACAGTGCTGAAATACTGCAAGGTATAAGGGAAACTTTACACGCTGTGACATCGCTACCGATATATCGTCGGGGTCACGTCGTTAGTGCTGCACATCCGGCGCCGGTAGCGACATCGCAGCGTGTAACACTAATGAGCGATGATCAACGATCGCAAAATTGTTCCAAAACGGTGATCGTTGACACGTCGTTCATTTCAATATCGCTGCTGCCACCGGTACGATGTTGTTCGTCATTCCTGCGGCAGCACACATCGCTAAGTGTGACACCGCGAGAGCGACGAATATCTCCTTACCTCCGTCCACCGGCAATGAGGAA
This sequence comes from Anomaloglossus baeobatrachus, assembly GCF_048569485.1. Classification (NCBI taxonomy): domain Eukaryota; kingdom Metazoa; phylum Chordata; class Amphibia; order Anura; family Aromobatidae; genus Anomaloglossus; species Anomaloglossus baeobatrachus. The sequence goes on from NC_134354.1 coordinate 125,117,669, forward strand.
GGAAGGAGGTGGGCGGGGTGTTATGTTCCGCTTATCTCCGCCCCTCTGCTTCTATTGGCCGGCCGCTTAGTGATGCCGCAGTGACGTCGCTATGACGCCGAACGCACCTCCCCCTTGAGGGAGGGATTGTTCGGCGGTCACAGCGACGTCGCTGAAAAGTTATGTGCGTGTGACGCTGCCGTAGCGATAATGTTCGCTACGGCAGCGATCACCACAGATTGCACCAACGACGGGGGTGGGTGCTATATATATAGCGATGTCGCAACGTGTAAAGCGGCCTTAAGAGCTTATTCAGATGCCCAAATTAATGTACAAGCTCTATCTGTGAGTATCAAAGAGGGAACTTGTTCCTAGCATTGTTTATAGGGCTGTTCACATATCTCATTTTATTTTTTTCCCCTTAGACCAAATGATCCACAGAAAATTGAGGAGACATGTCTGATATTGATCTGAGTGTCTGATCAAAATCAGTAATGACAGTCTATAAGTTCAGGAGAAGCTGGAGAAACTGTTTTATTTCTCATCTGAGAAAAACTGATGAAACTTGGATCAAACTCGGACACCCTGCTGAAATTAGCATCAGAACCACTGGTGAAGCTCTGTGTTCCTAGTAGATGGATGTCTGAATGAAGTCGCATATTCTCCAGTTGTTCAGTATTAATAAGCTTTACCGTGGTTGTGCCGTTTCCCGTCTCCCGTTACGGTGATACTGTCGGTTAAGCAGTACGTCGTGCGCACTATAGGAACAGATCCACATTCAGGAGCTATAATTCAGTATTGTAAACACGTTACAAGCCCTTTTATCAATGGAATAGTCTCGCCCTTAGGCAAGCAAGGCCCCGACTAGGAACGACATTGTAGTTCCCAGAAAACCTTTAGAGACACAATTAAAGGTAGGAACTTTCTCCTCCGTTTAATTATAGTTATTTAGTAGGTGTGGCAGTTTCAGCTCAGACTCCTGCCACTCGCTTCATTTACTTTTATCGTTCAGATGAAATGTAAATAACTTTACTTTAGGGCGGCATTTTAATTAAGTAGAGAAGCCTTGACATAAGGACTGATGCCTATCACCAGATCTTAATATATAAGCTCCTATATTAATGCGTTTATCAATTGATTTACACTTTCACTTATCACCTATCTAGTGGGAAGATAATACGTGTCTGATTGTTGAGGGTTCTATCATTTGGACCCTACTCATCACAAAGACAGGGGCCATGTTTGTTTTCTTTTTTAATGAAGTAAAGGACACTCAGTTTAAATAGTATTCTGTTTTCATTTTTATTTCATAAATCGATAGTGCACATGAAAATAAGACACCTTGTCATAAATCCTATTCTTTCTCCTCATGGACTCCTCTTTGATTCTCAATTAAAGAGTACAATTTGTAAAATCAGTGTTCAGTGAAGACAGATTTTCCCATTACTGAAGTAGGAGATGGCAGTTGGTGCTTTTAAAATTCTATGGAGGGAGGAGGCAGAGACAGACATTCTGCTGCAAGTGCCATAGAACTGTCATCCCCTATATCTGCCATGGGAAAATCAGATTATACTGAGGACAGATTTTACCCCTAAATTGAAAATGAAAGATCAGTCCAGGAGGAGAAAAAACAGATTTTTTTTTTCTGATAATTTATGACAGGTGTCTTATTTTCACATGTACAAATGATATATGAAGAAAGAAAAATAACGGTTACTCTTTAAAGTTTATGGGAGTGATGGAAATAGCTTCCGTGTTGTTAGGAAATGCTTCCTTTTTTTTTTTTGTTCATGAAATGACTGTTTTGGTGCATCCTTTTTACAAGTTGTGTTCTGGCAGTGTCTGCTGGCAATTCATGGTAAAACAGTGAATAGTTCTTACCATACGCTTGTTGTCAAGTGACGTGCAACCACAACGTGAATAGACCACCCGAGGTCATTTAGAATTAACAGAGGCAGTCTCTCATTTGGCACCTCCATCTATTAGTGAAGAAAGTTGCTTTGCACTGACAGCGCCGTGGGCACAGTGTGGTGGAGCTTCAAGGGATTTAAAGAGGACCAACCACCAGGATTTTCCTATATAAACTAAAGCCAGTGCTATACTGGCACAATCATGCTGATTCTATACATACCTTTAGTTGTGAGATCGGATGTATACTTTCTGAAATACAGGCAAGTAAAGTTTGTGAAATTCACTGTTACTTGTAGAGAGGTGCAACAGAATATCTAATAGGTGGGTCAGGTTTTGCTAGTTATTCCCGCCCCTATCTGCTGCCTGTCCTTCCTCCTTCTCCGTCCTCCCCCTGTAATAACAGAGACAGGAGAAGTAAGGACAGGCAGGCCGACAGGGACGGTAATAACTAGCAAAACCCAACCCACCCATTAGATATTCTGTTGCACCTCTCATCAAATAACAGTGCATTTCACAAACTTGCCTATATTTCAGAAAGTATACATCCGATCTCACAACTAAAGGTATGTATAGAATCAGCATGATAGCCCCAGTATAGCACTGGCTTTAGTTTATATAGGAAAACCCTGGTGGTTGGTCCTCTTTAAGGGGTCCCCTTTAACCCAAACCTAAGAACATGTTCCTTTCATCAGTGATTTATATAGAATGAAAATTGTTGTGGTATCTACACATTTCCTTTCCTCATTTCGGGGCTTCTTCTCTGAAGTCCTCTTGACCATGACCTATTAGTTTGTCAAATGAAGTGATCTGGGATAGTGGTGTTACTCCAGAGCACGTCACTGACCCCCTTGTATTGTGTGCTTGTGTATTACAATTAGATCAGGTTGCTCTGTTTTGGAAGTGCCGTGGCCTCGACTGGCTGGATCAGCTTTCTGCGGTGCTTGAGGGAACATAATGGCACTGTAGCTTGTGTGTGAAATATAATCTACATGTCCAGTGTTCAATATCTGCTTCGCCATTCAGTGCCCCCCTGCCTACTAAATAACTGGGTGGTCTTGACACACTTGAAATCCAGGCAGCTTTTCATCAGTTGCTCATCAGCATGCTAATTGCTGTATGACTAATTAGGCCCTGAATTCCAGTTGATTTTCTATAATGAGACAGCTGGTTTAATTATGTAATCGTATGATTATATTAGCCTAGAGTGCCCTGGCAAAAAGTAACGTATGCAGGAATGTGTTGTAGTAGCATAAGGCAAACACACAAGGGGCATTCCCCTTTATCCTAAAGCAAAGACGGGCGTGTATAACTTACACAGTTTCTTCATGTGAATGGATCTGGAAGTGGCATTTATCGTGGCCAAGACCGCATGCTCCATTTTACATTTTCCCTTGGTGGCTTTGTTAGTCCCACTTAGTTGGATAAATGGGATCCAAAATAGACCCTTAAATGTACAAATATAATGTGTATATAAAATCGCAATGGCAAGACTCTATCCCTACCGTTCTTTTTATACTGTTATTTTATATTGCATCATTTTACGTCATTCCCTAAAGAAAATCAGGGGTCCTATGAATATATTTTTGAGGCATTTTTTTGGGCAGACACAAGAGTACCCAAAGGACATTCACATCTTCTCGGAGTGAACATACAAACTCTTTAATAGTGTTGACCAGATAAGATATGAGAACCATATAGGTTTGGACTGGCCCACAGGAGAACAGGAGAATCCTCCGGTGGGCCTCCTTGCAGTAAGTAGTAAGTCATTTTCTCTTGAACATTATCAGTAGTTGGCTAAATACATTTGTTTCACTATATAGAGATAAAGGAGACATCTCATCATTCATTTTACAAACTACCCAGTATATTATTATCTAGAAACACAGGTAAAGTTGTGAATGGAATATTTGCATGTAATTAGTGGGCCCTCAAGGTCAATGTTACTGGTGGGCCCCTGCTGCCTCAGTCTGACACTGGAACCATACTATGTGAAATCTGAGGGCTTGTTAGACTCACAAATGGTTCCAATAAAATGTTGGGTATACCATTCACTAAGATTTTGAAACATTTAATGATCCTGTCAGAATTGAAGACGTGTGAGATCAATTTCGCTTGTGAACCATTTCTTTGTTGTACTTGCATGGCATCCGCAACGTCTGTTAATTTGAAGGCTTAGCAATGGCCTTGTGCTGGGTCTACTAAACCGAAGAGGGTCGTGGATGGCAGCAGGTAATAGGAGATTCAGAGAGGTCTGGTCTGGCAGAGATGAGCCATATATATTTAGGTCCAGAAATATTTGTAGAGTGACACAAGTTTTAGCATTTTAGCTGTTTACCAAATCACATTGAAGATCAGTTATATAATCAATATGAGCTTAAAATGCAAACTCTCAGCTATAATGTGAGAGTATTCACATCCTAATTAGAGTAGTAATAATAATAATAATAATAATAAATAATAATAAAGTTTTATTTTTATAGCGCCAACATATTCCGCAGCGCTTTACAATTCAGAGGGGACGTGTACAGACAATTTGAGACAATACAAAAAAACAAAATTAAGATACCAGTAGGAGTGAGGGCCCTGCTCGTAAGCTTACAGTCTAAGAGGAAATAGGGGAGGCACAAAAGGTGAATGGGGGGAGAAAAGCTTGTTATATATGGTCCAGCCATCGATTTAATAGGGTATTCAAAACCAGCTGCATGAACCCGTCATTGGCCAAAGTAAGGGTTTGGAAATGACAGATCTCTAATATGTAGAAGCCTATTTTTCATGGGACTAAAAGTAGTTTGACATTTATTTTAAGAGCTCTTTAATGGGCTATTCCCTTGTTGATCCATCATTAATTAAACAGTTATAAGGTCTGGAGATGATTCTGGCTGTGCCATTGGCATTTGGAAACTGTTGCTGTGAACCCACAAAGTGCGGTCAAAGCAGCTCTCAATGGAAGAGAAACAGACCATTATTAGGCTGAAAAAAAGAAGAAATACACCAGAAAGATAGCCAAAATATTAGGAGTGGCCAGTTTCATACATTCTGAAAAAAAAAAAATAAAGAGTTTGCTGGTGAGCTTGGAAGCTCAAAAAGGCCTGGACATCCACGGAAGACTGGTGGCATCGCAACTGCTGCGGGCCCCAAGTTGGATGGAGGGGCTGTCACAGCATCACGAGTCAGGCGCCATTGATTTACCAGCGGCGGACACAAAAGGATTTTAGGAAAATGGCACCAAAGGAGGCGCATGCACAGATCAAGATCTCGGAGAGCTGAGATCTTTATCTGCACCGGCTCCGATGCCATTTTCCTAAAGCCCTTTGCATCCACTGCCGAAAGACTAGTGGCGCCTGCCTCGCTCAGCCGCGACAACCCCTCCTCTCAGCCTGGGGCCTGCAGCATCGCCCCACTTGTGTGATACTGCCCCTCTTCCTTCCCCCCAGTAATCTACATTAGTCTTATAAAGTGCTCCCCCCATTTGTTCCTAAACACAATTTTTTGGGGAAAAAAGTACGTTGTAATCTGGTAAATTTGTCCAGTTACCTTGCTACAAGAAGCTTCCTAAGTATTTCGCAGGATATTATTGTTCTCTTTCCTCATAATTTGTAGCCTGTGAGCGAAGCCCACACTCCTCTTGATATCTGTTGAATTGTGTTATTCTGTAATGTCTGATATTGTCTATATATGTCCCCTCTGAATTGTAAAGCACAGCACAATATGTTGGCACCATAGAAATAAAATTTTTATATAATATATAAGAAAATGATCAGCACATAATGTTGATTCCAAAAAAAGGTTACATTGGCCTAACATCTAATGACTTTTCCCCAACGACAAGTGTTCCAACAATTTTGGGATTTTTCTTTTCTCTCGGACAGCTCATCAGGAAAGTGGTGTATTCAGATATTTCTTAAGATAAAACCAGATTTTCAATAGAACATTATTTTCAAATAACATCTCAGAGGAAATCACATGTTAAAACCTTTGGATCTATGATAGAAGACATGAATGGTCCTACAGTCACCCGCATAGACATTGAATGTGATGGCACATGCTGAAGAAAAGGTCTCTCCGTGATTAGATTTGAACTCGCTGTCATAATTCTTCCTGTTATCAACAACATGTTGTGGACCATTTATGGTGTTAACCACATCAACCAGTGAAATGTTTTCTTTTAGTATTGACTGTTGGCTTCTAGCTAAATTCTCTCCTTACTAAGATACAGTAAGTAGATGGGATCCTAGAAGATGGTACAATCTCGCATCCACACGCATTAGTCCAGTGGGTGATAGAACTATTGATCAGAGCAGAGCACATGATTTAGTCTTTGCTATTTTCTGAATTTTGGATGTCCCACCTTACCTCCGTATCTAAAGGGTTAATTTTGCCATCTGCAAATGATGGGTTCGAAACCTACACCGAAAAGAAGTATTATTGACTACATCCTTCCAATGCTTCCTCCAACCTTCAGCTCGTCTGCCAGGAACCTGCTCTCCTCACCAGTCAGTTCGAAAGGACAGCGCATTGGACTTCATACAATGAGCACACCGGGCCTTATTGCCATAACTGCTCTTACAAAATCAGATTTACATTTTCAGTATGACATTAGTGAAAGAAAGGGAATATGTAAATTTGCAAGCTCCTAATTTTATTACTTTTTGGAACACTTGAGACTTGTAGTCATGCTGTGTGTGGATAGCGGCTTCCTAGATGTTTCACAACTTTTCAAACTTCATTTGTAGCTTTCATGTATGTCTTGTTTTGGCGGCAGTACCATATTTACTACTAAATCTTACTCTAAGACTGTACGATAATCACTAGAGAAGATATACACGGCATTTCTGGCAGTGGTGCGAAAGTAGGTTCCAAATCCGTTTCAAAGTTAGAGTTGAGACTTGGCACTCAAAGGAAGCAGAATAAGGTGGTTTTATTGTGGGAAAAAAAAATTATTAGGTCCAGCACAAGTGGATGTTTTGGTCATCCAAGACCATCATCAGTGTACCTTTATCATGGTCCTCGAGTAGCTGCATGCCACGCTAATGAAGGTCTTGCATGACTGAAACATCTACTTGTGCTGGTCCTATTAAGTTTTTTTTCCACAATAAAACCACCTTAATTTACTTCTCTTGAGTGCCAATTCTCTACTCTTACTTTGTACGATAATCACTGACCGCCCCTGTAGAGTTGGGTAAGGTTTTATCTTCTACTGTTCTGGTAATACTAGTCGTCTGATCGCCCAGATCTCCTCTGTTATAGTTGGTTGGATGAGACCTATGTTAGGGGTGCTTCACACATAGCGAGATCGCTACCGAAATCGCTGCTACGGCACGGTTTTGGTGACGCAACAGTGACCTCATTAGCGATCTCGCTGTGTGTGACACTGAGCAGCGATCTGGCCCCTGCTGCGAGATCGGTGCTCGTTACACACAGCCCTGGTTCGTTTTCTTCAAAGGCGCTCTCCCGCAGTGACACACAGATCGCTGTGTGTGACAGCGAGAGAGCGACGAAAGGAAGCGAGCAGGGAGCAGGAGCCGGCATCTGGCAGCTGTGGTAAGCTGTAACCAGGGTAAACATCGGGTAACCAAGGTGGTTACCCGATATTTACCTTAGTTACCAGCCTCCGCAGCTCTCACGCTGCCTGTGCTGCCGGCTCCGGCTCTCTGCACATGTAGCTGCAGTACACATCGGGTTAATTAACCCGATGTGTACTGTAGCTA